>NW_012117999.1:2154935-2197291 GCF_000951035.1 Colobus angolensis palliatus | reverse complement strand
TCCTTTGTAGGGACATGGATGCAGCTGGAAACCATCATTCTCAGCAAACTGTCGCAAGAACAGAAAACCAAACACCACATGTTCTCACTCATAGGTGGGAGTTGAACAATGAGATCACTTGGATATAGGAAGGGGAACATCACACACTGGGGCCTATTGTGGGAAGTGGGGAGGGGTGAGGGATAGCATTAGGAGATATACCTAATGTAAATGACGAGTTAATGGGTGCAGCACACCAACATGGCACATGTATACATAGGTAACAAACCTGCACGTTGTGCACATGTACCCTAGAACTTAAGGTATAATAAAAAAAAAGAAAAGAAAAAGTGGAAGAAATGTAAGAAAGAAAACTGTGATCAGAGAGAGTATTTTGAGTCCATGAACTAGGTCAAATTACTGACAAGGTTTAAAATGTGACTGTGAGTAGCCTTGTCAGAAAAGAAACTGGAGTCATTAGGGTTGAGATGGTTGAAGAATTCAGTTTTTTGAAGTAATATGATGTTGATATCACCAAGGATAACAGAAAGTATATTTGTTTCAAGTGTCGGAAGGATTATAGTAAGAAGGGGCACTTAATAGCTTTCTACAACTCCAGAAAAGGACAGTAATTTAATTTGAGCTGAAGAGTGCATCTGTGAAAGATAAGGGTGTTTTTAACAACAGAACAACCTATTAAATCAGGTAGACAAGTTTCTCTCTTAAACGGCTTTTAGTGTGCTGCAGTTTTCAGTGTTCAGCATATAGAGTCACATGGTATTTTATATTCTTATCTTGATCCCTGGAATATACTGATGATAGTTATTATGCTACATTATACTCATATAGTAAATAATAATAGTCATAATATTAATAATAAAAGCTTATACAGTACTTACTATGTGCCAGGGACTGATACGTTAGAACTTTACACAGATAAATTCGTTTAATTCTCGAAATAAGACTATGAGATAGATACTACTAGTATCTCTGATTTCAGATGAGGAAATGAGGCACAGAGTTGTTAATTTGCCCAAGGTCAATCAGTAGGTAAGTGTAAGAGACGGAATTCAAACCCAGGCAGTCTGGTGCCAAAGTCTGCATTCAAGCAGTTAGGGTTAACCTGACAGTATTTTCTATTTTCCTGTAAAGTGTTATGTGGAGTTCATTTAGAAACTCTTCTGGCTCTGGGAGATGATGTTTCTGTGATTCTGGTAAACTGAGAACACTTCATACATTTCAAGGCTGGTTATAATGCTGGGGTTACAGAAAATAATTCAGAGGTCTTTAATAGAAATGAAATAAAAAAGAAGGAAGGGGAAAGGGAGAAAGAGAAAAATAGCACATTATTTGTGAAATTTCTCTGATTTTAAGGATTGATCAAAATGTAAACATGGGCCGGGTGTGGCAGCTCACGTCTGTAATCCCAGTACTTTGGGAGGCTGAGGCAGGTGGATCACCTGAGGTGAGGAGTTTGAGACTAGCCTGCCCAACATGGTGAAACCTCGTCTCTACTAAAAATACAAAAATTAGCTGGTGTGGTGGTTCATGCCTGTAATCCCAGCTACTAGGGAGGCTGAGGCAGGAGAATCATTTGAACCCAGGAGATGGAGGTTGCAGTGACCCAAGTTCGTGCCATTGCCTGGGCAACAGAATGAGACTCCACCTCAAAAAAAAAGAAAGAAAATGGAAAGATGGTACCAACAATGAAAATGTGTATATCAACCCCTGAAACTCCTTTTATATATCCACCCCTGGAAGAATAAAATTGTGCTATTATTATGATAATTTAGTTTGACACTTCCTCAATATAAATAGTTACAAGATACTGTGTCAGTATCTCACTGAAATTTTTTTTTTTTTTGAGACAGAGTCTCATACTCTGTCACCCAGGCTGGAGTGCAGTGGCATGATCTCAGCTCACTGCAACCTCTACCTCCCTGGTTCAAGCGATTCTCCTGCCTCAGCCTCCCAAGTAGCTGGGATTACAGGCATGCACCACCACGGCTGGCCAATTTTTGTATTTTTAGTAGAGATAGGGTTTCACCATGTTGGCCAGACTGATGTTGAACTCCTAGCCTCAGGGGATCCACCTGCCTCAGCCTCCCAAAGTGCTGGGATTTCAGGTGTGAGGCACCATGCCTACCCTCTCTACTCATGGTTAACAAAGAGTAAAAAGAGATGTTATTATGGATGATATTATGGTTATTCGTCGTTATTTGAGGGTTATTCATCATTCTTTGAACATCTGAATGGACTTCAAGAATATGAAAGAAGTGGAGAACAATATAAAAGCACAGGCAGCACTATGCTTTACAGGAACGAATATATACATATACACATACACATTCACATAGATACATATTGGTGTATATATGTGGATGATTGAAAGAAATGGCAATAACATAACATAAGGACAAAGTCAATAAGCTGTAACTGGTTGGATTGAAATTGTGAAGTAAATGAAAGAGGTGAAAATTGAAGTTTGAGGCAACTTATTGCTTCTATTTAAAAGGTGGAGTGTTAGCAACTATAAATAGTAATTTAGAATTGACAGCTGCTATAGCTGAACTAGATCTTTTGAGAAACAAAAGGGTGTAACTTAAATGCAAACTCATGCCTTCCAAATTTCATTTCCCTGAAATTTTGCAGAGTAAAAGTTGTGGCTGTTGTCCAGATCTGGATGATAAAGGGATGATGAATCTTGAAATAATTTCCATTCCAGAATGAGTCAGTGACTGAAAGCAAGCATGCACTAGTACAGTTGCATTCCTAAAAATAAACGTTTTTGAGTCCTCTAGGACTCAGAGGACTAGCATATTTTCTACTAGCGACGTCAAGGCTCTAATGAAGTTCTGTGCTTGCTCTAAGCAAACTGAGATGCTACAGAGGAAAACTGGAAGGGATCAAGCTGTGGATCACTGCCAGTTGCTTTTCCTCGGTGCCTCCCTTTTCCTATTCCCTGTGTTCCAGTTGGAAACTGCAGCTGGACCCCACACTGGTAGCTGACTTCTATCCTATGCAGTGCCCAGGAAAATAGCTCTGGTGCCGCCGAAGCAGAGGTGGTGGATTTTAAATCAAACTTGTCACTGGAATGGACAGAACTTTAATAATATGAACATGATTATTTATGTCCTTTTCCAAGAATATACAAATCTGATAATATGACCCTTGAGTCCAGATTAAAAAACTCCAACTTACAAGACAAAAACCAAAGAGTAATCTTTAGCTTTACAAAAAGGTAGTTCACTGTTTCCCAGGAGCACTTAGTTCTATTGTTGTTTACAAACTGCTAATTATTTGTCACAATGGCTTACTGGTTAGATAATCTAAAGGTGACTTATTAGGGCAGTGCTGACTCAAAGCAAACAAACACAAAATCAACGACAGAGATATTGATAAATTACCCATGAAGTTACAATGCAATTAAATGGGGGGAAATGTGACTCTACTTATGAAAATTTAATGTTTATTGTTTTCAAAAACCAAGTAACTTTATAATGTGAGATATATTTACAATTTATTTCAATGCAATTAAGTTCTTATGAATTAAAAATAATATAACATAATACAGTATTGCTATTCAAAAATTATTTGATATTCAGTCCACATTAAACTTGAAATGGAAAACACCGAGAAAATGTTTTGAAACTATATTGACAGACTGTGCTTTAAAAATTAATGCTAATACGTGCTTTTTAAAAAAGCTTTTCTATGTTGATAACTACCAAATTAACTCATTTAGAAATACACATGCAGATATATTCAGATGTTAGGGGAAGATGCATTGGATCTTTGAATAACAGAGAAACTTCCCACAATAAACTCTTTCAGTATTACATTTATTTTAAGTCATATGTATGTCTGGAGCAATTTGGCAATTACTTACTTTTGAACAGTGAGACATATGTAAGGCATTAGGTTCACCAGGCAACAAGGATATAATCTGTGTACAATTCAAAAAATGTAAAAGACAAAGATCTACTTGAAGGCCTGCCAAAAAAAGAGTAGTGAAAAGTGATGTGTCCAGTGATGAGAGTGAGAGTTTGGGGCAGAATCCCAGCTAACAAAGATGAACAAATTTACATGCCTTGTAAAATTTAAAAATAAACCAGTCATCATTTTTCAAGTTTTAACAGAATATGCAGACAGGTCTCCTTTTCCACTATTTGTCCTAATTTCAAGAGAAACATGAAATGCAAAATGAAAAGCAACAAAAAGCTACTGTGAGAAAAATAAGGCCTTACAAGATATACTTGGAAATGTATCCGGAGTCACGGGGGTGGACTGGGGTTAGGTTGATGTCTTTTGGCACAAAGATTTGCAAAATGACGTGAATGACTTGAAGTACAGAAACAAATCAAGAGAGTTAGTTTCTAGTTCTCTGTGCTTAAACCTTATATGAGTTCCTAGTCTTCCTGTGCCTCAGTTTTCTTAATCTAGAATTTGAAGGCATTAAATGAACTAGTCACTGAGGTATTTGTGTTATCAGTATAATAAATTTCTTTTCATTGCCTTCCTTTTTATTTATTTATTTATTTATTTATTTTTGAGACAGGTTCTCACTGTGTCACCCGGGCTGGAGTGTAGTGGCACAATCATGGTTTATCGCAGCCTCAACCTCCTGGATTCAGGTGATCCTTCTACCTTGGCCTCCCAAGTAGCTGAGACTGCAGGCATGCATGTCACCATGCTCAGCTAATTTTTTGTAGAGATGGGGTTGGTCTCGAACTCCTGGGCTCAAGAGATCTGCCTGCCTCAACCTTCCAAAGTGCTGGGGTTACAGGCGTGAGCCACCATGTCTGGCCAATACATTTCTTTTATCTTTGGAACATTTGAAGAAGTAAAACTATTCTACCAAGAATGTGGATTATCTACTGTGCTGCTCACTGGGAGGTTATTTTTATGCCATTATGTAGGCTTACAAAGCCCCAAGAGTCATTAAATATGGCCATATTGTCATTGTTGTGAAAAACTCATACAAGTAATTGATTGCATTTGCTGACTTCCAACTTTTTAAAGAAACCTAAACCTGCTCTTTTCATTGCCTAATTGTCATTGTTTTTTGTGCTCTTACTGATTATATCATACAAATGGAAAAATACTTTAGTTAAATTTGTAAGAGATGGATTCCAGTGGCTAGGAAAATAAATAGTAAGAAATTTTTACTCTGGAGTTCATAGGTAGCATGTCAAAGGAGAAGACCATATTGTGGACATAATAATATATGTCATAATAATATATGTTATATAAGAAATACATATTTTGGTCTTAGTCCCCAATCCCTGGCATAGAAACCCTGTAGTCTCCTGAGAATGACTTTTTTTATGCTAATGGGATGATTCTTGGCAGCCAGGAGTAGGGGGGCAGGGGTGGGGAGTAGCTTCAGGATAGGGGCTGGTTGCCAGAAAAAGCAATAAGTGATTGGAGGGTTAAAACATTCAACCCCATCTTTGGCCTCTGAAAAGAAGAGAGAGGTGGAGATCGAGTCCAATCAGCAATTGTCAATGATTTAGTCACTCATGCCTTTTGTAATGAATCTGCCATAACAACTCCTAAAGGACAGGGCTTGGTGAGCTGCCAGATTGGTGAACACATCCAAGTGCTGGGGATGACTTGTTAGAAGAAAGCAAGGTAGCTGTGTGCTTCTGCCCTTCAATGCCATCCCTTGCCCTATGCATCTCTTCCATTTGTCTGTTCCTGAAATGTAGCCTCTGTAATATACTAGTAATAACAAATGGAACACTTTTTGAGTTCTGTGGGGCATTCTAGCCAATCATATGAGGAGGGGGTTGTGGGGACCCCTTAATCTCTAGTCAGGTGGGCAGAAAGATTGGTGGCCTGGGCATTCCATTAGTGGCTGTCTTCTGAAGTGGGCAGCCTCGTGGGACTGAGCCTTCAACCTGTGGAGTCTTTGCTGAATCCTAGACCTAGTGTCAGAACTGAATTGAACTGTAGGACAGCCAGTTGGTGTCAGAAAATTGGAGAATTGGTTGGTGTTGGAAAAGACACAACACTTAATATCAGAATTAGTGTCAGAAAACAGATAATACAACATGCCACACAGTCATATAAACAACATGCACCTATATGGAATAAATCAGTGTTCTAAAAAAGGCATTAATTAATTAGAAAAGGTGAAGTAACCATTCTGTGAGGGATGAACCTGTGATGTGAATGAGCAAGTGTTTGTTTCAGAAACAGGAAGAAACACATTACAATTTAATTAAATTTCAAAGTGCAACTTCAATAAGAGGAGGTGGGAAGCAAATAAAAAAGACAATATAATGTCCGTTAAGTTCTGTCTTCACAGATTGTTCAATCAAAAATCTTGGAATTACACTGCTGGGCACTTATTAAGTGTCTGCCCTGCTCTATAAATTAATACATCTAGACATGACTCCTAGCTATCAAACAAGTCTTACAAAAAATGGTCTCTTTTAATACCCAGAGTTTTGTGTATGTGTGTGAGAGAGCGAGCGAGAGAGAGAGAGAGAAAGAGAGAGAGAGAAATATATCAGTTCCCAGTATAGAAGTTACCAGGAGTGTCCAACTCCACATTGCCTCATCATAAGTAGTATTTTACCAAGTAAGTAAAAAGAACACTAAGGTGGAGAGGTTTTTCAAACGTGGTAAAGGTAAAGCGAGAGGCTGGAACTCATAGAATAGTGGAAAGCTATCAACTGTGAACAACAGTACATCATCCATAAACTTTGTGGGCTTTTAACCTCAAATTAAAGCTGAAGAAAGGCAACACTCTCCTCTTCCTCTGTAATCACAGAAGAAATGATGCCCGAACTGACATTTTTCCATGAACATTTTCCCAAGTAAAGCCCTCTGAGATCATTAAAGAATGTCTCATTTTATTTTTCAGTGGTTGAGGGAAGCTAAATCTTAAAGATGTCCAACACCAGATGAAAGCAGAAACATTTAGTCCAAACTCCAGACTGCATTTTTCCCAAACAGCTGACACTTGGCCATAGTGCAGGTATCTGAAATGCTGACTGACTTTTAGAAATGGATCTAGTTGTTAGTTTACATGTTGCTAGCAAGAAGAAAAAATACTCAAAGATGAGGCAGAGGAGCAGAGAAATACTTAGGCATAGAATTCAGGGTTTTCTCATTTCGGACCTAATCGTTTTGCAACTCAATACTTTTATCTTCTAAAACTCAAAACAGGTGCTCTTTCATATTAACATTCACAGCTCTGAATGTCACCAAGGTAAATATTTTGCCTGTCCTTTGGCACACTGCACATAAAATTTTAAATAATTCAAACAACCTACAGCTTGTCAGTGACCAAATAGAGCACTGGTAAAAATAAAATATCTTTTGGTTCAGCACCAGCTGGCTAAATTTAAACCCTGTATTATGTAATCTTAAAGTGTCCTTGCGTTTACTTGGTGTCTTAAGAGATTCTGTTATCATGCCTCTTCCAAATCACTTCAGTCTCTAACATCTAAACATTTAAGGCACAACAGGACCAAATTAAAGTGTTCACAGGCAATTGAAGACAGCAGAAAAATCCATTTGAAACAGTATATAGGGCATGATATCTTTAAAGTAAAATCTCAGTCTTCTCTGTTTAAGGTTGTAGTTACTATAATTAGGACTGGCAGATCCAACTGGCAGTGCTTTTCTTAATTCTGCAAAACATGTAAGAACCTGATTCTTTAATCTTACTCCAGTAATACTCCCAGAGGAGATGAGACTCTGGCTGGAGCAGGAACTACAAAAGCAAAGTAAGACTGAAAAAGAATAATTTTCATGCATTTCTTTGAGCAAGCTGTAACAGTTGAAAATGTTGTAAACTCTTTCTCTCAACAAATTCCAAGAAATATAATTTCTATTTTTAATATATTAATTACATTTCTGCTCATAAATGACAAACTAATTTTTTCTCTGCTTTCCCTCTTATTTGTAAGTTGAAGTATAACTTTAACTCATGACTGTTTATCAGGTTTGACTCATTATTCTTCAATATTAAGTATGAAAAATGCTATTCTGCAAACAGATTAACATATGAAGCTCTAAATTTTATCCTATTAAATCAATGCTAAATATTATCATAAAAGTAAAATTCAACTGGATATTTTCTTTTACAGTGATTACAATTTGACCTATGGTCTTCATTGACCTTAAGTAACCAGTGAGAGCATTTTACAATTCAGGAAGCAGACATATAGTCAATGACTACTTTACACTTACCTTTTATGATATTTAGGTTTAACCCCAAGTTTGTGGAAATATCATATATCTTTATAGCTCTTCACAGACTAGCTTCCTCCTTTGTTTCATGCACAGCAAATTTCCCAGTCCCCTGAAAGCAAAAGGTGCAGTGGAGGCCCGCTCCACTGAAGGGTCTATCAAGCAAATAGATGGGACGGCTGAATTTATTTTAGCAGAGCGTCTAAAGGATGCAACTTGGCACCTATTTTTAGGAACTGAGCTCTGTAAAGGTGGGGCCTGAGTCAACCACTCTTTTAAGAAGAGTGTCTCTGAGGCCACTCTGCTTCATAGTGTCCTCAGTAATGTATGCATGGCTCTAACACATGTGCAGTCAATCAAACTCCCTTCTGCAGCCACGACCACCAGCCAGCTCTGAATTTCTGTATAAAGTCTACAAATGAACCAGTGTCGATGAGGAAAAGGAGGGACTAAAGTTCTGGAATTACTTGCATCTGTTTTAATACTTTCAATCTCTTAAGACTCAAGAATATGAAAATAAAGCAGGTGGGAAAAGTTTCCATTTATTCTGGTGGAATAATTAACATGGATTCTCAGGAAGAGGAGACATTGCCTTTCCTTGACAAAATGTTCTTAGATATGTAAAACATTTGTTTGTTTCTTGAGGGTTCACGTATAAAGCAAAACACTACTCTAGTGTTGACTTAAGTAAAGGCTGTGCTGGTTTAGCAAAAAAAAAAAAAAAAAAGCCAAGGAAGAATGGTGGAAAGGAATTCTAGAGAGAATAGAGAGCACCCCTGCCATGTGAGTCCTTCTCATCAATATTAGCTTTAAATCATTCGGCATGAGGAAGAGCAGGCAGGGAAAAGGAGTCACCTCACGTGCTCCTGAAAGAATCATATTAAATGTCCTTTGCTGCCAGGACTTACCAAACACATGCTGCCAATCTGACCCAGAACCTAACGAGCGCTGCCATTTAGCTCAAAAATGCCAACATCTCATACATTCTCAGTACATAGAAAATAACCAGCTTCCTTTATCTTTCCTCCCTTCTATGACTTTCCTAATGTGGTGTGGCCTAACAACAAACTCAAATAAAGAAAGCAAATTGCCCTTTGGCTTAAAGAAACACTTGACCTATATACTCTATTTCATATATATGCCTATTCATAAGCTGTTTACTGTAACATTCACTAATAAAATTAGTACGTATATTACATTTTTCCATATACAATAATGATTTCTGTTAAAAGTAGGTCAAGGAGTGATATTCCAGCATATTAACTCTAAGAACAACTTTCTGAAATAGTGTTCTATATACTCCATAAGAGTGTTCAGGGCCAGGAGCCAGTATAGACTAATAACTTAGAGTTGTGCTTCCAAGTATGATAGCTATTAGGCACATGTAGCTATTTAAATTTTAATTGATCAAAATTAGGTAAAATTAAAAATTTAGTTCTTCAGCTACATTTCAAGTCAATCAGTCTCCACATGTGGACAGAAGCTATGTATTGGTGCAGATATAAAACGTTTCCAACATTGCAGAAAGGTCTACTGGACAATACTGATTTAAATCACAGGATTTCAACAGAGCTTTGACAATAATATACTCTGTGATCTGGGCAAGTTTCATAAGTTGTCTAAGCTTTACTTTATTCAACTGTGACTAAATGGGACTAAGCTGACCAACTTTCCATTGGTGTTGTGAAGATGAAATGAAATAATACATATAAATTAATTATTATGCTTACACTATTACTCCAATATAATATTTACATAATAAATAATTATTATTTTACTTTGCTATATGCAAAAGAAAATGGTACTGGATCTAAAATCACAATAATTCAATTTAAATTATGAGGAGATTGATCCTATAATGTAAACGTAGTCAATTTTATTCTTATATTTGCAGATAGTTGCTAATGATGCTTATGGTGATTTTACTCTTTTTAAAGGTTGTTAATTATTCAAAGATCTGACTTCTAGCTTCCTCACTTTCTCTCCTTATTAAAAACTTACTGCTTTCTCTTTCCATTTTATTGATATTTCTTTAAGTTTCACTCATGATAACTTTTCTTCAAGCTTGCTGTTTTTGATTTTTCAGGACAAAAGTGTATTTGATAAAAATACATATACATTAAATAGTATTTTTTCACTTTTTTCTTATAATAAATTTTCTAATGTATATATTAGTACAAAAACCCAATGATTATACATTAAGATAAACAAACAATGGTCAGGAAAAGAAACCTTGGTGGAACACTGTATAATAATTGGTAATAATTAAGAGCAATAAATGTTAAGTCTACGGGAGCACACATAAATTAACTGACCTAAGTTTAAGCAAAAATGTTCAGTCATAAAATTAATTAGTGATCACATAATTTGGTTCATTCATTTTAGTCATGAAGACAATGAAAACATCAGGACCTAGATTCTGATCATTCATTATTACAGTGGCTTTAGACACTGAATTTCATTCTTCATTTAATAACAGCTTAATCAATTACTATGAAACTACTATGAAAGCAAGATAGATGAATGATGGGTAGATGGATGGATGGGTGATAGACAGACAGGTATAAAGGCAGAAAGATTCATAAGGTGATCCCTTGTATCACAAAACTTATACATTCAAATGGAAAATTTTACTCCCTATCTAATCTGATATTGATAGTGCCTAGATACCTCTACCTATTAAAACCTGTATTGTACTTACTGAAACTTACTTAAGTTCTTGTAGTGGGATGATGCTAGTAATTAGCATCAGGCCAATGCCGTCATGGAAGACAATTAGAAAGTGGCATCAATTACAGAGATCATATACGTTAGGCATCAGAGACAGCCAAACCAATGAGACCCAGAAGCAGTACAATTCAAGAAAGACAAGAACCTTACAAATATAAGTTGAGGATCTGAGGCTGTCCTGGGGGTCTTTGTCAATTTTGGATGCAGGTAGAGCCTGAGAATCTGGGCTTGGTCCAAGGAGAACACTGCTGCTGGAAACAGAAAAACAGCAGAAACTTTGGCAATTCCATGGGACTGGAGTGACGAAACTGGAGAGGCGAAGGATTTCAAATTCTATTTTCTTTCTAAGATGTTTCCAAAATTCCAAAATTTCACAGGATAGTAGGATACAATCGTAAGCCCAAACACAGAAAAGTAAAGTGGAATAGCCTACATTTTCATGATACTTAAACAAGTATCTCTGAGGAGGGCTGGTAACAGTTGAAAGCCTTCAAATAACAGGGATACTGACTCTAAAACAATGTGCAACAACTGCCTGTCTTTAGAAATGACTTGATAATCTGGGTTTAGCTGGAGGCTGAGAATTCTGTCTTGGCCCTAGCAGATGGGAGACAGATGAACCAGCAAAGGTTTGGGCATTTGATCAGGCTTGGAGTGATAAAATTGGTGATTCGAGTATATTCAAACACAGCCAAGCTCCTCAAGACATTTGCCAAATTTGGAAGCTTCACATGGTGTGAGGCTAAATAGCCAAGCTGAAAAACCTCAGAAAATAGAGCAGAGATTCCTGCAGACTACATGTTGAGGAGAAAAGGATCTCACAGATTCTCAAAAAAAAAAAAAAAAAAAAAAAAAAAAAAAAAAAAAAAAAAAAATAAAGTGGTCAATGCCTCTCTGCTCTCCATTCTAGCTGCTCAGCAGTGGAAAGATTTAATCTCTCTGATGAAGGTCACAATCTGCAACTTTGTTTTTGAATACACACTGCTTACTAGGCATGCAAAGAGACAGAATATTGTCATTGATACTAAAAAAAAACTTTTCAAGGAAGCAGGCGTTGTAGATACTTAAATTGGCAGATAAGGACTTTAATCACAATTGATATATTTAAGAAAATATAAGAAATAACACACAAAATATAGGAAAAGATAGAGAATTTCATGAGAAAATTAAAATGACAAAATAACAACGAAATAGACATTCAAAAATTGAGAAATACAATACAAGAAATTAAGAAATCAATGGTAGATTTAACAGCAGATTGGAGACAGCAAAATATAAAATTTTTAATCTGGAAGACAAATGGATAAACAATAGAAAGGCTGGGTACGGATATTTTTTATTAAATATCAATAAGTACTCATTAGATTTCAGCAGCAGTATGACATTATTGAATCATATAACTATACTCCATTAAAACCTTTGTTGCATTTGTTCTTGACAAGCTACATCTACATTCTCTCATGTTTGTTCATTTTGTGCTAAGTGAATGAAAACAGTGCCACCCCATTACCACAGCTTGCTTTTGCCATCTAGTATAGTTGCTTTCTTCACAACTTGCAATCTATATCTTATCCCAGTCTACAATGAAAAATATTTAACAGAACAGAGCCCCTAATACATACAAAGCCCTTCTACTGCTAAAGACTTCCCTCTTAGGTTAAGTTGATATATGACGTTAGATCCACTTAGGAATCCATAATTGTAGGTGTTCTTGATAACCTGAAATAAAATTGATCTGGTTAGGGTATTTCAAAATTCTATGCGCTTCTTTTCTAGGTTATGAGACATTTTGAGTTCACTCCCTTTTCTATTTTTGCTGGTGTTACTAGTTGTTAGGTGAAGACTATTCTCTTTGACATAAAAGACCAACATTGATTTGGCTCACATTTATTTTCTTGTTCCTTAATTAATATAAAAACTTTCCAATAAAAGTAGTAAATTTTTTTTTCTTTTCTTAATTTTCCTTTAAGAGAACCATTTACATTTTATACATAAATTGTGCCAGGAAGGTGATTTACCTTCATTATTTTCTTTTATTCTGTCAGCAATCCCAAGATATTACTGTTTTCACCATTTTATAGAAAGAAACTGAGGATAAGTAAAGTTAAATAACTTCTCCAAGGAAAAAAGTTAACAATCAGCAAAAGTGGGAATTGGATTCATTTCTGCTGACTCTATATGTTTGGATTATTTGGGATATTATTTATCCTGACCTTAATCTAAAAGTTCTATCCAAGCACTATGTTGGGTGATATGTTTTGAGAGGGATCAACTCTTCCCCATAATAAATTCTTAGTGTAGGCCTGCAATAGGTAGGCTCTGGCAAGGTCCTGTCTGTGCATGGTAGCAAAGTGAACTATTAGGGGAGGTATGGGAACTTTAAAGCAGGGACAACTGTAGTTCAGTCATCTGATATGCAATCCTGACCCAATGGGGCCCATCTAAGGTTTGTAGAATTAAAGAGCAAACATATAAAATGAAAGTTTCATATTATTAGCTAGTATACACAAAATACTAGCCCACCAATGAGGATCTGGAAATCTGCTTTGACCCTTGCAGGTAGCATGACCCATTGATCCATTCAGGTGTCTAATTACTAATAATTAGAGTATTAGTAATTGAATTGCATCTAAATGTAACCAACTATACAAGTAATCAACTATACACTTGTCCAAGTTTAATTCCATTAAAATTACATCATGGTATTAATAAAGTATGAATAAGGTCTTTGGGCATATGACTCATATTTAAATCATATCTCATAGTGTTAAGCAGAGTGACCATGATAAATTTGTCATGCAAGCCAGGGGGCTTTTGGGGGTGAAGAAAGCACCGTTAATAACTATGCCAACGTAATGGCATAAGCTGGGATGGTCCAGGGGAAACAGGGATGCATAAACACCTGACCAATGAGCCAAATGTGGACCCTCTTGACCTACCATTGGAGCACACAATGAGGAGGATTTCTAATGATCTGGCTCCCAATATAAAAAATAAAAGTAAAAATGTTCTTTACTAGTTACGTCAGTGTTTAAAGGATCATCTCTGTCCTATAAATATAATTTGGATTGACATATCCCTTATAATAAAGACAGGAATGAATGAAAGAACTAGAGAGAATCAATGATACTTGTTCCAGAGGAAAAAAGGTAAGGTATAATTAGGAAGCTTCCTGGTTAAAAAACGGTGGAGGTCTAGATGTTCTTGATAGGTTTCTTGTCAACCTTCAATTAAAATAATTTAAAAAACAAAACATTAATTACTAATAATGAGAGAGTGAGAAGTCGAAGAGAAACAAGAATTTGAAGAAGATAAAGAGGAAGAGAAGTTGGAGGAGATATGCTGAAATTTGTACAGAATTTCCAATTGTGGTTATCCTTGTGAGCAACAAATATGAATCACAATTTTGGATGACATACTGCATAGGGCAAACTCTGAGTCAGAAGGGAACAAATAGTTTCCCCAAATAAAAGAGAGAGGATTGGACTCACTCCACAGTCTGGTTTTGCTTTGACCGAAATTAGGTGGGCTCAACAATTCCACGTAAACATCTTCTGGACCAGCCCAAGCCACAGCCCTGCCTCTGCTACACCCCTACTCCGTCATTATATACTTATGCACACACCATGTCTCTCAGGACAAAAGGAAAAGATGGTGATGGGTTGTTAGGTTCTTAAGGGAACAATGCTTTAGAGAAGGGATGGTGGAACTCTGTAATATTTCATGGTTTGTGCCATACAAAAGGAAGTTTACACATTGTATGTGAAAACGCAAGTTAGGATTATAAGATATAGGATGGAAGTCATAATTCTATTCAGCAACTTTTCCCAGTATCAGTAATTCAAGATTTTAGATATAATTCTGAAGGAAAAGAAAAATTGATGGGAGAAATTATAGGATCCAAGTATTTAGTGATGGCAGAATAAGAAAAATGTACTCACCTTATTGAAAGGAAATGGCAGATCTCAGTCAATGAAGACCCAATACAAGTCAAGTTAAGTAGACAAGGTAGAATAAAGAGGCACTGCTAAACAATGGTAAAGGACAGTGACTGGATGAGGCACAGAACTGATAAAGTTTATTAGTTTATTCCAAAATACCTGAAAAAGTCACAAAGATACAAGCTATGTTCTAGATGTGCTGAAAAAGATTCAGGGAGAGAAGCTTCTATGAAAGTGGATTAGCTGTTATTAAGGAGACAATAAAATGAAATAAAATAATGAAAACAGTGAAGAATAGAATAGACTGCAAAATTACACACAAAAATTAAAATGGCACTTGATACAGAAAAGAGCACATATAAAGATGAAATTCAATCAATGTAATGGGGAAAATTTCGAGAAATTTTTCCATAACACAGGAGCAAAATCAAAGAGATGAAAATGAAGACATAGAAAAGGATTAATATGAAGGAAGAGGTATGATCAAAGAAACATAACTGTTTCAGAGGAGGAAAGAGCAAAATAGCATAGAAATAAATATTAAATTTAAAAGGAAATAAAAAGTTTTTGAGGTGAAGATCTGAGATGACAAAACCAAAGGCTTAAGACATCTGGATATGCTCTTATAAATTTTTGAATTTTAAAGATTAAAAAATAATGAATAAAGAAAAAAGACAACTGATTGCAGAGTTCTTCAGTAAGATATGCACTATGAAACAGTGGAATATTAAGTGAAAGGTGTTTCAAGTTTGTTTTTGTAATGGACATAGATTTGAATAGATAACTCTATAGACAACTTTCTGTTATTTATGTATGAAGAATATAGAGGCATACTTTAGAATACATAAACAATTTCTGATCAGGTGCAGTGGCCCATGCTTGTAATCCAGTACTTTGGGTGTGTGGGGCGAAAGGATGACCTGAGCCCAGGACTTTGAGAAGGGCCTAGGCAACATAGGGAGACCCTGTCTCCACAAAAACATTAAAAAAAAATTTAGCCCAGTGTGGTGACATGTGCCTATAGTCCCAGCTACTCCAGAGGCTGAGGTTAGAGGATCCCTTGAGCTCTGAAGTCAAGGCTGCAGTGAGTAGTGATCATGCCACTGCACCCCAGCTTGGGCAACAGAGCAAGACCCTGTCTCAAACATTAAAAAAAAATTTAGCCCAGTGTGGTGGCATGTGCCTATAGTCCCAGCTACTCCAGAGGCTGAGGTTAGAGGATCCCTTGAGCTCTGTAGTCAAGGCTGCAGTGAGTAGTGATCATGCCACTGCACCCCAGCTTGGGCAACAGAGCAAGACCCTGTCTCAAAAAAAAAAAAAAAAAAGAAAAAGAGAGAGAGAAAAAGAAAAGAAAGAAAATTCTCAGATAAAGAAAATGATTAGGCTGGGCACAGTGGCTCACACCAGTAATCCCAGAACTTTGGGAGGCCAAGGTGGGCAGATCATGAGGTCAGGAGTTCGACAGCAGCCTGACTAATACTGTGAAACCCTGCCACTACTAAAGATACAAAAAATTAGCTGGGTGTGGTGGTGCTCCCCTGTAATCCCAGCTACTCGGAGGCTGAGGCAGAAGAATTGCTTGAACCCGGAAGGCAGAGGTTGCAATGAGCCAAGATGGCGCCTTTGCACTCCAGACAGGGAGAGACTTTGTCTCAAAAAAACAAACAACAACAACAAAAAAAACAAAGAAGATGATTAATGTGTCCTCACTGGGGAAGCGAGTAAAATATATCTGCAAGCTCACAAGAGAAGATTCCAAGTTAAGAGTAAAAGAATGGGAAGCTTATTGTATAAAAAGACGTTTGCATTAAAACCAAACAAATATTGTAATTGCAGTTATAAAATTGGATGTAAAATTAAAATATTCCTTGAAAATGTATATAAAAAGAACACAGCTTTAGCATATATAACATTATGTTAATAATGTAATGATTCAGGGATCTAGTCTTAGATTAAAATATATTCTGTGTCATTTAATATGAGAGTGGAGAAAAGCAGGAGAAATAAAATTTAGTTGAATTTTTTTGGAGCTTGATGAATTTACTCAGTCATTCAGTCATACATTCTTTCATTGAGAAAGTTTTCAAATGTTTATTCAACACCTCTGTGTGAAGTGCTGTGTTAGATATGATGTTTACAGATAAACAAAACATTCATTGGCCCTAGTAACACACAAATATATGTGTATAAAACAGGGTAAGTTTATGAAGGAGAAGAAATTAGTGGTGTGAGGAAAAAAACACCTGAAGGTGGTCATCAAATTTTAAATTTCATCAGGAGAATAAATACAAAAAGAAAAAAAGGAGTGAAGTAAAAAAACTTATGAACAAATACAGCTCACTAGCCCCCACAAAAATTACTATTTACAAAGCTGTATTAATTAAATGCTGTGGAACTAGCAGAAAAATGAGCAGTATTTTTTTAGTGGAATAAAAATAACCATCCTGAATCAAACAATACTGTTTAGTAAAGGTAACAAAATGGAAGAAATTTGTCAAACAGCCTTTGGAAACCCAACTAAGTAACTAGAAATAAATTATTCTTTATTTCTAGTTCACATTGTACTTTATTTCAAAATATATTCCAAACTAATTAAATACTTCAGTTTCAATGCAATTAGTAAGTATAAGAAATAGAAATGTGTTTTTCAGAGCTATATGTTTAGTCAACATTTCATACAGTACAAGAAATTATGCATAAAACATCCTCTCTACAAAAGCACCCAATCCTTTTTAATGTAGGTAACTGATTGCTGTTAAGTTTTTCACATCTCCTGAAATGTTCTCTGTATATAAGCACATATATGTGTTCATATTTGCATAAAATGCAAGTATAAATAACATGTATATATATGAAACAATACTTTTCACTTTTCTACAAATGGGAGAATTATATACTCAATGCTCCACATTTGCTTTTTTTGTTGTTTTTACTGAATAATGTTGCAAATCAATTTCTGTTAGCATAAGAAAATCTTATTAATCTTAATGGCCATTGTATGGACATACCATATTCCATTTAGTTAGTCTCCTATTCATAGTTGTTTAGGTTGCTTCCAGAATTCTTCTATTAGAAAAAATGATGCAATCAATAATCTCAAACATGTGTGTGCTTGACATATTAAGAGCTACATGCTTCTAATAAATACGAGAGATATTGACAAATGTCCCTCTAAAGGGCTAAATTACAGTTATTGTCAATTTAATCTTCTACCACTGGCATGAAAGTAGTGTCAAACACTTGGATATTTGCATATCTGATAGATAAGTGTAGTGTTTCATTATTTAAATTTATATGAATATATTAATTTGGAGTGAGGCAAAGCAATACATGAATATTTAACTGATTTTAAAAATATAAACTCATCTTTCTCATAAGGGCAAAAACCTAAACAATCTAAGTGCCTACAAGTTGAGAATTTGTTAAGCAAATTAATATACATTATAGAATGATTATAAATAGACTTTTTTTATAAAATGTTTTTGAAGAATACTTAATAACATGGAAAAATGTTCACATTAGATGTCAATGCGACTTCAGATTTCCCTTAGGATGCAGGAAATTGCAAGAGAATACATTCTTAAAATAACAATGAGCTGAATACTATACATTCATAAATATAAAATAAAATTATAGTATTGTTTTAAGTCCATCTGAAAACCAAGGTTATAGGAGAAAACTAATGAACTGAAATGAAAAAGAAATGATACGCTCTATCTATGAGATTAGAGACAACTATTGTTTTCATCTTTAGCACATCACTGGGAGGAGGAAGCTACCATAGGTGTAGATAAAACAAAAACAGCTGAGCTATTAATTATTCTTAAAAGTAGATTTGGGCTAGTGTGACATTTAAAAATTATTTTAAGTCCCAAACACAAAGAGGATCTATGCCTGCCCATCAACTGTCTCCCATAGAAGTTCGCTCAGCTGCAATGAGATCTACTGGGGGCAGGATTGAAGAGAGAAACCTCACAGTCAGCCTGGCCCCTTATGCTGAGTGCAAGGCAGTGACCATCTACAAATGAATTATGGACAGAGGAGCAGACAGACACATCCCTCCCCTATAGAGGTGACTGGGCTCTCTGGAAGTCTGAAAGGAGTGCAGGGGAGCTGAGACAAGCCATTCAGAAACTCAACTACCAGGACTTGCTAAACAATGATTTCAGTTCCACTCACTAATGTAAATCCTCTGGTGAACTAATTATAACAAAGACAATCATAGAACGAATACATAGCTAATCTATAGACTAAATTGACTTACCCCACACTAACAACCTTACAAAATAAATGTGCCCTTTTCTGAGAGGGCATGATATTTCTTTCAGCTTGTTCTGTTCTTTACACAAAATGTCCAAGTACTCAATTAAAAAATCATGAAGCCCCAAAGGAAGCAAGAACATGTGACCTACCACTAAAAGAAAACACAGTCAATAGCACTGGAGGCAAAGATGGCTTAGATGTTAAAATTATTCAATAGAAACTTTAGAGTAGAGAGGGGGCTGGCAAGATGGTTGAATAGGAACAGCTCCAGTCTGCAGCTCCCAGCGAGATCAATGCAGAAGGCAGGTGATTTCTGCATTTCCAAATGAGGTACCTGGCTCATCTCACTGGGAATGGTTAGACAGTGGGTGCAGCCCATGGAGGGCGAGCAGAAGCAGGGTGTGGCATCGCCTCACCTGGGAAGCGTAAGGGGTCAAGGAACTCCCTCCCCTACCCAAGGGAAGGCCCTGGGTTTCAAGCATAAAACTGGGCAGCTGTTTGGGCAGACATTGAGCTAGCTGCAGGAGTTTTATTTTCATGCCCCAGTTGGCACCTGGAATGCCAACGAGACAGAACTGTTCACTCCCCTGGAAAGGGGGCTGAAGCCAGGGAGCCAAGTAGTCTAGCTCAGCGGAACCCCCTCCCACAGAGCCCAGCAAGATAAGATCCACTGGCTTGAAATTCTTGCTGCCAGCACAGCAGTCTGAAGTCAACTTGGGATGCTCAAGCTTGGTAAGGGGAGGGACGTCCACCATTACTGAGGCTTGAGTAGGTGGTTTTCCCCTCACAGGGTAAACAAAGCTGCTGGGTACCACAGCTAGACAAAGCTGCTGTAGCCAGACTGCCTCTCCAGATTCCTCCTCTCTGGGCAGGGCATTTCTGAAAGAAAGGCAGCAGCCCCAGTCAGGGGCTTACAGATAAAACCCCCCACTCCCTGGGACAGAACACCTGGGGGAAGGAGCGCAGCTTCAGCAGACTTAAACACTCCTGACTGCTGGCTCTGAAGAGAGTAGCGGATCTCTCAGGACAGCGTTCGAGCTCTGCTGAGGGAAAGACTGCCTCTTCAAGTGGTTCCCTGAACCCCATGCCTACTGACTGGGAGATACCTCCCACCAGGGTTCAACAGACACCTCATACAGGATAGCTCTAGCTGGCATCTGGCAGGTGCACCTCTGGGATGAAGCAGCTTTGCTGTTCTGCACCCTCCACTGGTGATACCTGGGCAAACCGGGGCTGGAGTGGACCTCCAGCAAACTCCAGCAAACTCCAGCACACCTGCAGCAGAAGGTCCTGACTGTTAGAAGGAAAACTAACAAACAGAAAGAAATAGCATCAACATCAACAAAAAGGACATCCACTACATGATGACAAAGGGATCAATTCAACAAGAAGAGCTAACTATCCTAAATAAGTATGAATGCAATACAGGAGCACCCAGATTCATAAAGTAAGTTCTTTTTTTTTTTTTTGAGACAGAGTCTCGCTCTGTTGCCCAGGCTGGAGCTGGAGTGCAGTGGCCGGATCTCAGCTCACTGCAAGCTCTGCCTCCTGGGTTTATGCCATTCTCCTGCCTCAGCCTCCTGAGTAGCTGGGACTACAGGTGCCCGCCACCTCTCCTGGCTAGTTTTTTGTATTTTTTAGAAGAGACGGGGTTTCACTGGGTTAGCCAGGATAGTCTCAATCTCCTGACCTTGTGATCTGCCCGTCTTGGCCTCCCAAAGTGCTGGGATTACAGGCTTGAGCCACCACATCCGGCCTCATAAAGCAAGTTCTAAAGAGTCTTAGACTCCCACACAATAACAATGGGAGAATTTAGCACCCACTGTCAATAGTAGACAGATCAACGAGACAGAAAGTTAACAAGGATATTCAGGACTTGAACTCAACTCTGGACAAAGCAGACCTATTAGACATCTACAGAACACTCCACCCCAAATTAATAGTATATACATTCTCAGCACCACATCACCCTTATTCTGAAATTGACCACATAATTAGAAGTAAAACACTCCTCAGCAAATGCAAAAGAATGGAAATCATAACAGTCTCTCAGACCACAGTGCAATCAAATTAGAACTCAAGATTAAAAAACTCACTCAAAATCACACAACTACATGGAAACGGAACAACCTGATCCTGAATGACTACTGGGTATATAACAAAATTAAGGCAGAAATAAATGAGCTCTTTGAAACCAGTGAGAACAAAGATACAATGTACCAGAATCTCTGGGGCACAGATAAAGCAGTCTTTAGAGGGAAATTTATAGCACTAAAAGTCGATACCCTAACATCACAATTAAAATAACTAGAGAAGCAAGAGCAAACAAATTCAAAAGCTAGCAGAAGACAAGAAATAACTAAGATCAGAGCAGAACTGAAAGAGATAGAGACACGAAAAACCCTTCAAAAAATCAGTGAATCCAACAGCTTGTTTTTTAAAAAGATTAACAAAATAGATAGATTGCTAGCCCCAGAGAGAAGAATCAAATAGACACAAAAAAAATGATAAAGGGAAGTCGCCACTTATCCCACAGAAATATAAGCTACCATCAGAGAATGCTATAAACATCTCTCAGCAAATAAAATAAAAAAAAATCTAGAAGAAATGGATAAATTGCTGAACACATACACCCTCCCAAGACTAAACCAGGAAGAAGTTGAATCCCTGAACAGACCAAAAGCAAATTCTGATATTGAGGCAGTAACTAATAGCCTACCAACCAAAGCAAGCCCAGGACCAGACAGATGCACAGCCAAATTCTACCAGAGGTACAAACAGGAGCTGGTACCGTTCCTTCTGAAACGACTGCAAACAATATAAAAAAGGGACTCCTCCCTAACTCATTTTATGATGCCAGAATCATCCTGATGCCGAAACCTGGCAGAGAAACAACCAAAAAAGAAAATTTCAGGCCCATATTCCTGATGAACACCGACATGAAAATCCTCAACAAAACACTGGCGAACCGAATCCAGCGGCACATCAAAAAGCTTATCCACTATGATCAAGTTGGCTTCATCCCTGGGATGCAAGGCTGGTTCAATGTATGGTTGACACAGCCAAACCGTATCAAATGGCAAACAGGCATATGAAAAAGTGCTCAACATCACTGATCATCAGAGAAATGCAAATCAGAACCACAATGAGATATCATGTCACCCAAGTTAATATGGCTTTTATCCAAAAGCTTGGCATTAATAAATGCTGGTGAGGTTGTGGAGAAAAGAGAACCCTAGTACACTGTAAGTAAATATGTAAATTAGTATATTTACTATGGAGAACAGTTTGGGGTTCCTTGAAAAACTAAAAATAGAGCTACCATACTATCCAACAATCCCACTGCTGGGTATATTTCCTCAAAAAAGGGAAATTAATGTATTGGAGAGATATCTGCACTCTCATGTTTATTGCAGCCCTCTTCACAATAGCCAAGATTTGGAAGCAACCTAAGTGTCCATCAACAGATAAATGGATAAAGAAAATGTGGTACTTATACACAATGCAGTAGTATTCAGCCATGAAAATGAATGAGATTCTGTCATTTGCAACAACATGGATGAAAATGGAGGTCACTACATGAAGTGAAATAAGGCAGGTACAGAAAGACAAACTCCGCATATTCTCACTTGTTTGTGGGATCTAAACACCAAACCATTGAATTCATGGATATAGACAGTAGAAGGATGGTTATCAGAGGCTGAGAGGCATAATGTGGTATTGTGGGAGAGGGAAGTGAAGATGGTTAATGGGTCCAGAAAAAGTTAGAAAGAATGAATAAGAACTATTTGATAGCACAATAGGGGGACTGTAGTCAATAATAATTTAATTGTACATTTGAAAATAAAAGTTTATTTGAGTTGTTTGTAACACAAAGGATAAATGCTTGAGGGAATGGATACGCAATTTTCCATGATGTGATTACTACGCATTGCATGCCTGTACCAAAATATCTCATGTACCCAATAAATATATACATCTATTTTATGCCCACAACAATTAAAAATAAAAAGTACATTAAAACGTGTGTCATGAAGACACTAAGAATGGGAAAAGTAACGTGGCTATATTGATGTCAGAAAAAGTAGACTCTGAGGTTAAGAATGTGTAGGATGTAAAATGGGGCATGCCACAATAATGAAAAAGAACCAATTTATGAAGAAGACATAGGATTCTTAAATACCTAATAATAAAACTCCTAAACACTTGAATTAAAAAATTCAGAACTAAGGAAGAAATAAATTCACAATCATAGTTGGAAGCTTTAACATCTCTTTCCATACTTGACAGAATAAGTAGACTAATGTCAGTGAATATGTCAAAAACTCAAAAACACTATCATCTGTTTGACTAGGCTGACATGTATAAAACACCAACCTAATAACAGAATGCATATTCTTCTCAAGTGAACATAAAATAATTATTTAAAAAACCATCTCTCTATATAGCAAACTAGTAATTCCTACACAGTATGTTCCTTGAGCACAATTGCATTAAAGTAGAAATCAATAATAATAAGATACCTAAAAATGTTCCAAATATTTCTAAATAAAACAAACCATTTCATAGTACCCCATGAGTAGAAGAATAAATCAGAAAAACAATTAAAATAAAATTTTAAGTGAATGATAATGCTAACAACATGTTAAAATTATAGAATGCAGTTGTAGCAGTAACTAGTCAGACATTTATAGTGCTGAATGCATTTATTAAAATAAAGAAAGAGGCTGGGTGCAGGAGCTCAGGCCTGTAATCCCAGCACTTTGGGAGGCTGAGGTGGACAGATCACCTGAGGTCAGGAGTTCGAGACCAGCCTGGCTGGGCATGGTGGTGTGCACTTGTAATCCCAGCTACTCAGGAGGCTGAGGCAGGAGAATCACTTGAATCCTGGAGGCAGAGGGTGCAGTGAGCTGAAATCATGCCACTGCACTCCAGCTTGGGCAACAGAACAAGACTCTTTTCCAAAAAAAAAAGACGAAAGGCAAAAAGGGAAGTTTTACCTTAGCAGCTGGAAAAAGAAGAGTAAAATAAACTGAAAAGAAGTTGAAGAATGGAAACAGGAAAAATAAGATTAGATATCCATATAATAGAAACATACCATAAAGATAAAAGCAAAACTAATTGCATTATTAATTAATAAAATTGATAACATCTAGCAAGATTGCTTAAAATAGAGGAGAAAGTAGAAATTATCAGTCGTAGGATTGAAATACTGAATGTCACTACAGATATTGCAGATTTTAAAAGGAAAAATAAGAGAGTATTGATAATCAATTTTTGTCAGTAAATAGACAACCTCAGATGATGTGAATAAATTCTTTGGAAAGATACCATTTATCAAAAGCAACACAAGAAATAAAATATACAAATAACTCTATATTCAGTAAATGAATTGTAATTTTGATTTAAATTATCTCCGCACTTAAAACATTTCAAGTATATATTACTTCATTGGTAAATTCTATCAAAGATGTAATAAAGAAATAATACCAATATTACCTAAAATTTTTCAAAAAAATAGAGGGAAGAAACACTTTCTGACACACTTTTTTGAAGCCTACCTAACCCTGATGAAGCAAGGGAATTAAAAGAAAGAAGTTAAAGACTAATATTTTTCCTGAGCATAAACTAAAAAATCTCAACATATTAGAAACTTAAGTATAGCAATATAGTAAAGAGATCACTTAAAACTTTTAAAAACAGTTCTTTATCACTGCAATATCTGAAGAAACATACTTGACAGCATTCAATACTCACTTATGATTAGAACTCTCAACAAAGACTAATATGAAACTCTTTAAACTCAACAAAGAGCATGTACAAAATTCCTTAAAGCTGATGTCACACAATCAAATGAATGCTTTTTCTACATTAAGAACGAGATGATGATGTCTACTCTCACCTCTTGGTATATTAGAGTACCTTACAAGTATAATAGGGCAAGAAAAATAAATATAAGACAAAATGATCAGCAACGAAGAAGTAGAGCTCTCATTATTCAGTCATAACCATATATTCAACAATGTCCAAAAATTACCATAACTAATAAAACCACAAACACAGCTATACACCCAGTAGATATGGCAAGCTCACAAGGTGTTCAACATACCCAAATTAATACTGTTTCTAAATACTAGCTGCAAAGAATCAGAAAATAAAATTAAAGAAACTTTACCACTTAAAAGCATTTAAAAGGAGACTACCAGTTTCGGGTCCAGCATGTAAGAAGCTTGGTGTTTACCACTCACTCAGTCTTAAGAAGTCAAAAGCTGCACTAATTGAAAAATCAACTCTGTTTAGATCCATCAGAAAAGTGAGGTCACAGGGCAAACTGCTGTCAAGATTGGAGATACTTATAGGTAAATACAGAGAACCAAAACTTACCAGAGCAGAAACTCTAAACAGTAACCTCTAACAGAACCAGTGCTGGGGAAGGCAAAAGTGAGCTGTACTTGAAGAGTTATTGGAGGCTCAGTGTGGACTACTCTGGGACTTAAAAACCCCAGGGCAACCCAGTCATAGGAGAGCACCTACATTTTTGTAAGTTTTGCCTCCAGGAGCACTACTTGGTCTTCACAACAAATATAATAAAAAGTCACTCCATGTTTTTGGTGTCAGAGAGGGAAAAAAGAATCATTTTGAAATAAACTAGAGAATTATGTTCTGAACAGTCTGCCATCAAGGAGAAACTGTTTCACCAAGGCCTAATCACAGGACTGTAAAAGGCTTCCTCTCCACCCACCCCACACCTTGCCATTATACTACTAAAGGCTCATTTACAGCAGTACCTTTTACCTAGTATATCATGTCTGACTATGAATAAAAGGCAAACAATATAGTTTGAAGAGACAAACTCAAAGTCAGACTCAGATACGGCAGGGATGTTGGAATTAGCGACCGGAAATTTAAAATAACTGTGATTATTAATATGCTGAGGGTCCTAATGGATAAAAAAGAGAGCATGCAAGATCAGATGGGTAATGCACTTTGGGAGGCCATGGCGGGCAGATCACAGGGTCAGGAGTTCGAGATCATCCTGGCCAACACGGTGAAACCCCGTCTCTATTAAAAATACAAAAAATTAGCCAGGAGTGGTGGCGGCGCCTGTAGTCCCAGCTACTCGGGACTAGGCAAGAGAACAGCGTGAACCCAGGAGGCGGAGCTTGCAGTGAGCGGAGATCGCGCCACTGCACTCCAGCCTGGGCGACAGAGTGAGACTGCGTCTCAAAAAAACAAAAGCAAAAACAAACAAACAAAAAATAAGAAAGAACCAAAAAGGAATGCTAGAGATTCAAAAACTATAACAGAACTGAAGAATGTATTTGATGGGCTTATTAATAGACTGAATACAGCTGAGGAAAGAATACAGTTCTTTAAAGAATACAGAATACTGAATACAGTTGAGAATATCTCAATAGAAATGTCCCAAATTAAAACACAAACAAAAAACAAAAAACAAACAAACAAAAAACCAGGACAGAATATTCCAGAACCATAAGACAACTTACAAAAAAAAAAAAAAAAACACAAAAAAACAAAAAACGTAATGGGACTCTCAGAAGGAGAAGACAGAGAAAGAAACAGAAAAAATAATTTGAAACAATAATAACTGAGAATTTCCCCCAAAGTAATGTTAGATACCAAACCACAAACCCAGAAAGCGCAGAGAACACCGAACAAGATAAATGTCAGAAAGTTTACACGTAGTCATATTATTTTTAAACTACAGAAAATCAAGATTAAAGAAAAAATCCTGAAAGAAGCTGCAATTAAAAACAGAAACAGACAAGCTCACCTAATGAGTAGCATAGATAAGAATTATATTTGACTTGTCTTCAGAAACCCTGCAAGCAAGAAGAGAGTGAAGTGAAATATACAAGTGTTGAGAGAAAAATACCACCAACTAGAATTATGTATCCTGTACTTCAAAAGTCAGGAGGAAATACTTTCTCTGATTTTTTAAAAAATGAGGAAATTTGTTGCCAGTAGAATTGTGTTGGAAGAAATGTTAAAATAAGTCATTTAGAAAGAAGAAAAATGATGTAGGTCAAAAAGTTGGATCTACATAAGAAAGAATAAGCATCAAGAAAAGAATGAATGAAAATTAAATAAAAATCTTTATTTTTCTTATTCTTAATTAATCTAACAATTATTCAAAATAATAATAGCAATAATGTATTTCCTTATATATATGCTTATGTGTGTACCTATATGTTTATGTACGTTTATATGTAAGTGAAATGACAGCAATCATACAAGGGACAGGAGGGAGGAATTAGGATTATAAGGTACCTGCACTACCCGCACTACCCATGAAGTGGTCCAGAGCTTTTAGAAAGTGGATTTAGATTAGTTGTAAGTATATATTGCAAATTTGAGAACAACAAATAAAAAAAGTTTTCAAAAAGTACAATATGCTAAGACTGGAGAAAAATAAAATCACACTAAATGCTCAATTAATATAACAAAAAGCATAAAAGGAATGGTGGAAGACAAAAACAAAGAACAGGAGCAACTGATATAAAAAGTAACAAATAAGAAAAATATTGATCTAACTATATTAGGAATCACTTTGAATGTCAGTGGTCTAAATATACCAATTAAATACAGAGATTGTCAGAGTAGATCAAAAAAATAAGACCTGACTTATCCACAATAAACCCACTTTAAATACAAAGAGATATATAGAATAAAAGTAAATGGGTAAAGAAAGGTATACCATGTTAACATTAATTAAAAGAAAGCAGGAATAGCTATATTATTTTCAAATGGAGCAAACTTGAGAGCAAGGAAATTTATTAGGGATAAGAGGGGTATTGCATATTATCAAAGGATGCAATTATCCAATACAACAATATTTAATGTGTATATACTTAAAAATAGAGCATCAAACTATGAGAGGCACAAACTGACAGAAGTCTTAGGAGAAATAGATACATGTATTTTTATGGTTGGAAACTTCAACACTCCCGTGACAAATGGACAGATCCAGCAGGCAGAAAATCAGAAAGAACATAGTTGAATCCAACAACACCATTGATATAATTTGGATGTTTGTCCCTCCCAAATATCATGTTGAGACATAATCCTCAATGTTGGTGTTAAGGCCTTATGGGAGGTGTTTGGATTATCGGGGCAGATCCCTCAAGAATGGCTTAGTGACATCCCATTGGTGATGAGTGAGTTCTTGCTGTGAGTTCACATGAGATCTGATTGTTTAAAAGAGTGCCGCACCTCCCTGCCTTGCTGTCCCTTGCCACGTGACTTGCCTGATCCCTCTTTGCCTTCTGCCGTGATTGTAAGTGTCCTGAGGCCTCACCAGAAGCAGGTGCAAGCCAAAAAACCACTTTTCTTTATAAATTATCCAGGGTCAGGAACTTCCTCATAGCAATGCAAAAACAGATGAACACAACCATCAATCAACTGTATATGATGGATATCTATAGACTACTTTATGCAAAAACAGCACAATACACATTCTTTTCAAGTTCACATGGAACACTTAGTAAGATAGAACACATTCTAGACCACGAAATAGACATTTCTAAATTTAAAAGAATAGAAATCATACAATGTCTGTCCTTAGACTACAATGGAATTAAACTAGAAATTAATAACAGAACAAAATGAGAAAATTCCCAAATATATGGATATTAAGCAACATACTACTAGAAAGTGTGACATGCACCAAAGAAAAAAACCTCAAAATATTTAAAATATTTTGAGCTAAATGAAAATAGAAATACAACTTATCAAAATCTGTAGCCAACTGATTTTAGACAAACAGGCATAGGCAATACAATGGAGAGTGACTTTTCAACAAACGGTACCAGAACAAGTGGACATCCATATACAAAAATTAAGTTAGACATAAACCTAACATGTTTTATAAAAAGATTCTAACGGATCACAGACCTAAATGTAAAGTGCAAAACTACAAAACTCCTAGAAGATAAGATAAAACAAAATGTAGATGACCTAGGGTTTAGTGATGACTTTTTAGATATAACATCAATAACATAATCCATGAAAGAACAAATAAGCTGGAATTCATTAAAATTAGAAATTTCTGCTCCATGAAAGACAGCATCAAGAGAATGAAAAGGCAAGCCATGGCCTGGGAGAAAATAATTTGCAAAAGACATATCTGATAAGGGACTGTTATCCAAAATGTATAAAGAACGCCTACAACTCAACGATAAGAAAACAAATAACCCAACTAAATAATAGGCCAAACATTTTAACAGACACCTCACCAAAAAGGATATGCAGATAGCAAATAAGCACTTGAAAAGATGCTCCCCCACATCATCGTCAAAGAACTTCAAGTTAAAACAACAATGAGAGACCACTATACACCCAATAGAATGGTCAAACTCCAGCAACTGACAACATCAAATGCTGGTGGAGATGTGGATCAACAGGAACTGTCATTCATTGCTGGTGGAAATGCAAAATTGTACAGCCACTATGGAAGGCTGCTTAGTGGTGTCTTATAAAACTAAACACACTTTTATCATATGATTGAGCAATCACTATCCTTGGTATTTACCCCAAAAAGTTAAAAACTAATGTCTACATAAATACCTACATGCAGATGTTCATAGCAGGTTTACATATGATTGCCAAACTTGAAAGCAACCAAAATGTTATTCAGTAGGTGAATGGACAAAAGCTGTGGTATATCCAGACAATGAAATTTATTCAGTGTAAAAGAAAATGAGCTATCAATGCATGAAAATACATGGGGGAAACCTAAATGCATATTACTAAATGAAAAAAGCTAGTCTGAAACGGCTACCTTTTGTATGATTCTAATTATATGACATTCTAGAAAAGGCAAAGCTATGGAGGCAATAAAAACATCAGTGGTTGACAGGAGTTATTGGGAGGAAGGGAGGAAGGAAGAATAAACAGGCAGGATACAAAGAATTTTTAGGGCAGTGTTGCTCCAATTGTGGATATTGTTTTATATTTGACCAAACACATAAAATGTTCAACACTCTAACTCTATTAGGGTTTACAAAGAGCATCTATGGACTTAGGTAACAAATGTACCACTATGGTGGGAAATATTGTTAGTGGGGAAGCTACAAATTGGTAGGGCAAGGGGGGTGTATGGCAAATCTTCATAACTACTGTTTAATTTTTCTGTGAACCTAAAATTGATTAAAATATTGTCTATTAAAAATCTAAAAGCATAATATACTGGAGATGAATATAATAAAGTGTGTGCATGAACTCTACACTGAAAACTATAAAATATTCATGGAGTAAATTTGAGGTATCTCCAATAAAAGAGAAGATATACCATGTTAAAATATTGGAGGACTTCATGTTACTATGATGTCAATTCTCCTCAAATTGATCTATAGAATTTGTAATATTACAATAAAAACTCTAGTAAGATTTCTTGTTTTCCTAAAAAATTCACAAGTTAATTCTAAAGGAATATGGAAAACAATATATTCTTTTGGCACTGTAGCCAAGAGGACTTTGGAAAAGGAGATCGCACTTGGAAGACATACTCTAAATGACTTTAATGTTTACTATAAAGCTATAGTAACCAAGACAATGTGATATTGATGAAAGAATAAAACATAAGTCAATAAAACAGAATACAGGGTCCAGAAATATGCCCATACGTTTACACTGAAATTATTTTGACAACAGCACCAAAGCAATGCTTTAAGAAAAAGTCCTTTCAAAAAATGGTACTGGAACAATTGGTCATCCACATGGAAATAAAAAAACCTTGACTTTTACATTACATTATGCATACAAATGAATTCAACATAGATCATAGATTTACATGTAAAACCTAAAACAGTAACACTTCAAGAGGAAAGCATAGAAATATCGTTGCAATTCTAGAGGAGAAAGAGGTTCAGAGATCACAGAAAGCCTTAACCATTAAAAAAACAACAACATGATCAATTGGATTTGATAAAAATTAACAACTTCTGCTCATTAAACAAGACTAATAAAAATAAATGGGCAAAACTTAAACTGGGAAGAAATATTTGCAACACGTAAACTGACAAAGAATTTTTATGCCTTTGATATGTAAGGAACACCTACAACAAGATAATAAAAAGACAAGCATCCAATTAAAAAATGGGCAAGTAGTTGAATAGACACTTCATAAGATAAATATGCCCCAAAACACATGAAAAATGCTCAATATCATCAATCATCAGGAAAATGCTAATTAAAACTACAAGGGAATACACTCATCTCCACTTGAATGGCTGAAATTAAAATAAGAATGATCATAAATTGTGGGGAAGACACAGAAAAGCTGAAATTCTCACACATTGCTGATTAGAGTGTAAACAGTTTGATGGTTTCTTAAAAATTTAATTAATGACTTAACATAGGTTCACTCCCAGGTATTCATCCAGTAAAGTGAAACTATATGTCCACAATTAGCCTCTGCAAGATGGTTTACAGCAATTTTAGTCTTAATAGCCCCAAACTAGAAATAGCCTAGCTATCTGTAAAGAAGATAATAAATATATCAATTGCAATTGTTCACATAATGGAATAGTAATCATCCATAAAAAAGGGGAGAAAAACCTTCTGATATAAACAATATTTATCAACATGGAAGAACTGCAAAAAATACACTGAGTAAAAGGAGAAGAAAGCAAAAGAGTACAGATTGTATGATTGAATTTTAGAAAGTTCTAGAATAAGCAAACCTAAGATATATGGTTACAATCAGATTGTGGTTACTTCCGGACTTCTGGGCTGGGAGTGACTAACTGGGATGGCAACAAGGGAGCACTCTGTGGTGATGAACATGGATGGATGTCAACACAGATGGGAATGTATACTTAAGAGTTGTGTATTTTATTCTGTGTAAATTATACCTCAATAAAAATATATGAAAATATCAATACTTTCAAAAAGCAGAATATTAAACTGGTTGATATGGTTTGGCTGTGTCCCCACCCAAATCTCATCTTGAATTCTATGTGCTGTGGGAGGGACCCAGTGGGAGATACTTGAATCATGTGGGCAGGCCTTTCCCATGCTGTTCTCATGATAGTGAATGGGTCTCACGAGATCTGATGTTTTTTAAAAGGGGAGTTTCCCTGCACAAGCTCTCTTCTCTTGCCTCTCACCGTGTGATATATGTCTTCTACCTTCTGCCATGATTGTGAGGCTTCCCCAACCATGTGGAACTATAAGTCCATTAAACTTCTTTCTTTTGTAAACTGCCCAGTCTCAGGCATGTCTTTATCAGCAGCATGAGAATAGACTAATACAGCAAATTGGTACAAGTAGAGTGGGGTGCTGCTGTAGATACCTGAAAATGTGGAAGCGATTTTGGAACTGGGTAACAGGCAGAGTTGGAACAGTTTGGAGGGTTCAGAAGAGGACAGGAAAATGTGGGAAAGTTTGGAACTCCCTAGAGACTTGTTGAATGGCTTTGACTGAAATGCTGATAATGATATAGACAATGAAATCCAGGCTGAGGTAGTCTCAGATGTAGATGAGAAACTTGTTGGGAACTGCTGCAAAGGTGACTCTTGTTATCATTTAACAGAGAGACTGGAGCATTTTGCCCCTGCCCTAGAGATTTGTGAAACTTTGAACTTGAGAGAGATGATTTAGGGTATCTGGTGGAAGAAATTTCTAAGCAGCAAACCATTTAAGAGGTGACATGGGTGCTGTTAAAGGCATTACATTTTATAAGGAAAGCAGAGCATAAGAGTTTGGAAAATTTGCCTGCTGACAATGCAATAGAAAAGAAAATCCCATTTTCTGAGAAGTTCAATCTGGCAGTAGAAATTTGCATAAGTAATGAGGAACTAAATGTTAATCCCCAAACAATGGGGCAAATGTCTCCAACACATGTCAGAGGTCTTCAAGGCAGCTCTTCCCTTTACAGCCCCAGAGGTGCAGGAGGAAAAAGTGGTTTCTTGGGCCTGGGTCAGAGTTCCCCTGCTGTGTGCAGCCTAGGGGCTTGGTGCCCTGTGTCCCAGCTACTCCAGCTATGGGGCTGGAAGGGGCCAATTGTACAGCCTGGGCCATGGCTTCAGAGGGTGCAAGTCCCAAGCCTTAGCAGCTTCCATGTGGTTTTGAGCCTGCCAGTGCACAGAAATCAAGAATTGGGTTTGGGAACCTTTGCCTAGATTTCAGAGGATGTATGAAAACACCTGGATGTCCAGGCAGAGTTTGCTGCAGGGGCAGGGCTCTCACGCAGAACCTTTGCTAGGGCAGCGCAGAAGGGAAATGTGGGATTAGAGCACCCACACAGAGCCCCGACTGGAATACCACCTAGTGGAGCCGTGAGAAGAAGGCCACCATCCTTCAGACTTGAGAATGGTATATCCACTGACAGCTTGCATTGTTCGCCTAGAAAACCCACAGACACTTGATCCCAGCCTGTGAAGGCAGCTGGGAGGGAGGCTTTACCCTGCAAAGCCACAGATGTGGAGCCGCCCAAGACCAGGGGAACCTACCTCTTGCACCAGCATGACCTGGATGTGAGACAGGGAGTCAAAGGAGATCATTTTGGAGCTTTAAGACTTGACTGCCCTGCTGGATTTTGGACTTGCCCGGGGCTGGTAGCCCCTTTGTTTTGGCCAATTTCTCCTATTTGGAATGGCGGTATTTACCCAATACCTGTACCCCCATTGTATCTAGCAAGTAACTCTCTTGCTTTCGATTTTGCAGGCTCACAAGTGGAAGGAAGTTGCCTTGTCTCAGATGAGACTTTGTACTGTGGACTTCTGAGTTAATGCTGAAATAGTTAAGACTTTGGGGAAGTGTTGGGAAGGCAAGATTGGTTTTGAAATGTGAGGACATGAGATTTGGGTGGGGCCAAGCATGGAATGATATGGTTTGGCTGTGTCCCCACCCAAATCTCATCTTGAATTCTCATGTGTTGTGAGAGGAAACTGGTGGGAGGCAATTGAATCATGGGGGCAAGTCTTTCCCATGCTGTTCTCACGATAGTGAGTCTCACGAGATCTGATGGTTTTAAAAAGGGGAGGAATTTCCCTGCACAAGCTCCATTCTCTTGTCTGTTGCCATGTGAGATGTGCCTTTCACTGTCTGCCATGATTTTGAGACTTCCCCCACCACGTGGAACTGTAAGTTTTACACCTGTTTCTTTTGTAAATTGGCCAGTCTCGGGTATGTCTTTATTAGCAGCATGAAAGCGGACTAATAAACTGGTTAATCAGTATAACGCCAGTTTTCAACAATGTATATTTCTATATGCTTATGTGCATGTACATCCATGGAACAAAAAACGAGGAGGGAACACTCATGTTTCTCTCTGCTATTTCTGTATTCCTTAGAGTTTTCTTTACCCCTTTGTAGCCAATACTATATTACTCCAATCTCCTATTATAGTTAGTAATTATTTTAAAAATACTTTCCCTGTTCAAATAACTGTGTGGTTCCTGGCTACAGATTGGAATCTTACTGATAAAACTATTAAGGGCAATAAAATCTAAATGGTTATTTTCATGGTTAAATATCATGTGTATGTATTTGAAATTGTTATTGAACATCTCAATCTTAAAATTTACAAGTTTCAATAATTTCATTTGCTAGGAATAATAACATGTATCTCAAATAATAAGCCAGAGGCAACACCATGTTTGTAAACATGCTTTCTACACTGTGAAAGCACAATAGAAAGGTAAGTTACATGGTAAACTCTGTGAAGATGGAGCCATTTCTATCCCAATATTCCTGGGAGGCCAGTGCCTCTCACAGGAGCTTGGTTCTTTGAGGGGCTTGATAAATGTTGTTTTGATTAACTGATGCATAAAACATATCTACATTATCTCTTTTGTATTTCAGTCCATGTGAATTAAATTTCGTAATGTTGCATAAAAAATCTAGCGTTTTCAAATTTGCAAAATGTAAATATTATGTGATGAAAATACACTGAATATCTTTCAATTGCATCCCCAAATTTTCTAGAACTTCCCTCAAACACATTTTTAGTTGTAAATGATAAATAATAGAAAATATGTATAAAACCATATAGTCTCAGAAGCTAAAACTTTGGTATGATATTCCAATTAGCTATTTTCAGTTGGATTTTGTAAGGATATGTACTCTTTGTAATCTGAGAAGACACATGTAATTTACTTCAATTCTTCTTTTGTTATCTTTAAGTGCAAAATGTAAGTTCTGATGGCAAGCTCTGCTAATGTTACGGCACAACTAGAATGCTGTTTTAAAGTGGATAAATAACTTCATATTTAATGCCTTTTATTTTCAGTGGAGAAGAGGAACAGCTGTCATAGACTTTTTTTTTCACTCTTAATAGTCTCTCCTACAATATTTTCTCCAAAAATTCTAGATAGTTGTCAAGCTAAAATGTGTTGCTATGGCCAAGATGAAGCTATAAAATCTTTTCTTCTTGTATCAGTGCATGGGCTTGTATCCTCATACATTGTTTTTTCCTCCTATTGCAACATTTGTCATAATGATCTCCAGCAGCATTGTCAAGGAACTTCACTGTTTTCTTTGTAAGTGCATACAATTGATAACACCTCACAAGCTGCTTTGATTGTAGGGGGAAGGAAGGCAAGCATTCTGGATTCCTCATACTTTTGCTAAAAGCACTTATTTTCAGTGAACTTCGTGTGTGTGTGCATGTGTGTGTGTGTGATGTGTATATCTATTTGGTGGTTCTAGAATAAATGGAGACAAAGGGTAGCCTCCAAGCTATTATACATACATACTTATACAGCGTAAGTGCACATGCTTCTCCCCTCTGGTTCATATAAATAAAGAACAACATCTGTATAAAGCAGATAATGACTTTGAGATCTAGGAACATCCCTAGAACAAACTAGGATCAAATGTTATCCCAAGCAAGAACAGTGAATTTTATCAAAAGTACTTTGTTTTATGAAACACTGCATAAACAAATAGATAGATCAGTTAGTAAATAAATAAGTGAATGCTTGAATGAATGAATTCCTGAAAATTGAGAGGATGTGAGGGACAAATCAGCAGTGTATAACTAAGAACACTGAGCTCTCTCATGACAACCACTTCTTTCAAGAACATTATTTCAATGTCATAAACTGTGTTAGTGTCTATTGACAATGCTTGTTTCCATGATTTTAGTGCACTCAAGGCATTTTATTGTTTTAACTTTAAAAAGCATAGTACGTATCTCTAAGCAACATTTCGTTAGTTTGTAGTGGGAACTGGAAAAATGTATGAGGATGATTTAAGATGGGTATTTTGAAATTGATTTTTAAGAAAATGAAAGAAATAAATCAAAGTTCAATGGGGCTTGGAAGAGGGAAACCCAGAAGAGGCTACTGAACTATCCTTGCAGTTTGACTGGGAAGTGTCTACTGCCTCATCCATTTTTTTAACTGACTAAAAAGCCATTCATACTTTGCTTCAATTATCATTTCAGCTTGATAGGTCAGCTTCTCATACTCTTCAAGTCTCAATCATTTTAAAAAAGTATTCTGTCAACAAGTCATAAAAATAAGGATATGGCAAACTCTATTTGATACAATGTTTTGCAGAGCTTATCATTTAAATTTATGCCTGTGAAGCATAATCTATATCCAATTATATTGTTGTTAAAATGGGAAATCATATATTCACTCAAATGGTAATCATTGAATGTCTACTAGGCACTGAGTGTGCAAGTACAATTTGCCTTGCATCTGATAATTTTAAAAACTTGGAAACATTATAAATACTTTAAAATAATTCACCTTAACTATAGATATATCTTACAGAAGTGTTCTAAGAATGCAGTTTCCCTAGCTGGCAAATTAAACCTGTGTTTTAGATTGCTGTTAAAACTAGTGCCATTTTGAGTGCTATGCAGTGTGATAAGTTATTTTCATCTAGTATTCCAGGTAATGCCCACAACATGCCTAAGTGGTTGCTATCATTAACTTTACTATTTTAAAGAGTGAGACACTGAAGCTTAAAGTGGTTAAGTAACGTTTTCAGTGTTGCATAACTTGTACATGCTCAATACAGGATTTAATTTTGGGTTTGCCTATCACCACAATTCATGCTCAACTATAGTATTCTATTGAGTCTGTATATGAAAGTGCATACTCTCCTATATTCACAAATTAAAACTATGCTTAATGATTCTTAGTATTTTTCTTGGTTGTGGTAAAATGAATCAATTAACTGAATCATTCAACAAATATTGTGAAGCACATTCCATAGAGGGCACATATGGCTATGTAATTATGAATAAGGCAAACAAATAAATCATAACACAGAGTGAAACATACCAAAATAATCACATAGATACACACAGAAGTTGCCTGCAAAATAGGGGGAAAGTTTGCATTTGGGGGAACAGCCAAAGAGGAAAATGTGGGGTCATTTTATCTGTGACTTTAATACCAGTGGTACAGAATACCCACCTTTTAAAAAAGATACCTAAGAATTTTCTATTTTGTAGAATCCTGTGCTTCTCACACTGATTACCTGGAGTGGTGGAGTCAGGGGGTTAACGCGGAGAACAGTTCTTGATGGACTTCTGTTCTCTTATTGTAATGACTGCTCACCTGTCTAGCATTGAGGTTTTTGTTATACTGTTTTTCTGGTCCTGAGTAATTATTAATTGGTCTATCTTCTTGTTCTTCAAGTCTGGGTTATATTGGGTATAAAAGCCATCAAATCTATTGTCTTGAGGAAATAAGAGATAGTAAATTTTTTTTTCTTCCTACCTATCCCAGGTTCACGCCTGGGACCTCTGTAACAAAAGACATATTAACATGAGCAAAGCATACAAATGGATTTAATATAAGTTTTATGTGACACAGGAGACTTTATAAGGAAATGAAGACTCAAAGAATTGGTTGGATGTGAGTGTTTTTATGCTTGGTTTGAGGAGAATGGAAAATTGTAGAGAACTAACAGCAAAAAGGTATAAGCTGAGTGCAGTAAACTGGGGGCGGGGGGCAGCAAAATCTGTTCTAGATTCCTCTCTGTGTTCCTGTATCTTTGGAGACTCCAAAGGATGCTCTTCTCCTTTTGGTATGGGGAGCACACATCTCGTGTGGAGTTTTCATGATCTATTTCAGAACAGAAGGTCAGACAATACTTGCTGCACATGCTGTTTCTCAAATTCCTTCAGTTTAAAATATTCAATATGCTGGGGTGTCATATGTTAGGGTAGCATGTCCTGAATCCATCTGAAACCCAGGCACACAGTTGGGACATTTCTCTCACAGAGAGAACTGCCAGTCACATGTAACTTAGTTCAAGAATTATTGAAGTTGAGTTACAAATTTACAACAGAAAAAGTGAATTGATATTACCTCTGCAATCACTTCACACCTTACTAACACACAAATAGCTCAGAAAACATCTTGCCAGGCTCAAGAGCTAATTCCTTTGAAAACTGGTAAGAAATTGAATTTTTTTAAAAAAAATAGTGAAATGGTTCCTTTGTCCCTAGTAATCCCATAGCAACATCCATGCACCCAGTTTTTTTCCTTCAGTCCTACAGTTTGCAATTGCCTATTTCATTAAGGTTTATGTAATTATTGTCTGCATTCTTAGCCAGAACGTAAGCCCTATATGGGCAGAAACCACATTTTGAAGCAAGCTTCTTTTCGTTTTGAACTGCAGCTTGCACTAAGAAATCTGCATTTTAACATTCGTACTAAGAGGATGATTTGAGCAGCTCTGGGCCAGACCATGAAAGTTGGGAATTCATAGAGGATGTTTTATGCATGGTTGCATTGTCAGTGCCAATGCCATACATATAATTGGTGTTAACATCCTCCCTTAGAATTGAGATGACTATGCTCCTTAGAGAATGTTTTCCTATCATCTTTTTTTTTTTTTTTTTTTAAAAAAAACAAATCTAGGGGGTAAAAGTACAGTTTTGTTACATGGATATGTTGTGTAGTGGGATGTCAGGGCTTTTAGTTAGCCTTTTTGTGCCCCAGAATTTATTTCCTATTATTTCTTATTCTATTCTATGGCCTGGCCTCCATAGGAATTCAGCCCATTAATACTTAATAAAAGCCTTCTTTTTGCCATTAACAACTTCCAACATCACTTAAGATACCTGAATTGCATCCTATAAGCCTGATGGAATGCAAACAATTCAGGCAAAATCCATGGTAACTGGGACCCAATACAGATTGCTTAGTAGTACTATGAACAAACATTGAATTCATTTCTTTGCAAACCTGTAGAAGAATCTAGACTTTGCTCTTCAGGTGGTGAAATATGCTAAATTGAGCTAAATCCCAAAACAGGATTTTTGAAGTTGTAGGATTTTATGTTAACCTTTCCGTAAATACTCTATTCACTAATATTTTTAAACTTGCAAGTCTCTTGCAAATTTCCACTAAATTAAAAAGAAATTGAGATAACAATAATTTCTACAATACATGAAATTAAATATCCAACAAAAGGCTAGTTTCACTGCCCAAATCACTATATTTTTATGATAGTTTATATTACAATACTACATTTAAACCTGACTTTTTACAGCTTAACAATTCTTAAGAATATAGGTGTGCATATTCACAATAGCAAAGACTTGGAATCAACCCAAATGTCAATCAGTGACAGACTGGATTAAGAAAATGTGGCACATATACACCATGGAATACTATGCAGCCATAAAAAAGGATGGGTTTGTGTCCTTTGTAGGGACATGGATGCAGCTGGAAACCATCATTCTCAGCAAACTATCACAAGAACAGAAAACCAAACACCGCATGTTCTCACTCATAGGTGGGAACTGAACTATGAGATCACTTGGACTCGGGAAGGGGAACGTCACACACTGGGGCCTATTATGGGGAGGGGGGAGGGGGGAGGGATTGCATTGGGAGTTACACCTGATGTAAATGACGAATTGATGGGTGCAGCACACCAACATGGCACAAGTATACACATGTAACAAACTTGCATGTTATGCACATGTACCCTAGAACTTAAAGTATAATAATAATAAAAAAAGAATATAGGTGTGCCAATTCTAATACTATAAATACTTTAATATATTTATTTAATCAAAAAGTTGCCCAAGGTCTTAAGGGTTTTTCTCTATTTTAAACAACAATACAAATAATACATCAACAATGCTTTCTTCCTTTAAATTTTAAATAAAACACAACAACATATCAATACATCTCAGGTACTTCCTATGTCATACCAACCTCACTATCTCATTCTTCTCAATTTTACCTTATATTTAGGTAATGGATGAATCATGATTTATTCAATCATTCGCTTATATAATTGACATTTAAATTGTATCCATTTTTTTCTAATAAAATAAATACTGCAATAAATACCCTCCATCATTGATAATTGTACTCATGTATAGTATTTCTTTTGAATAAAGAGATAAATGCTGATGTAGAACTGTTTGGTTGACATTTTAAATTTTAATTAACCCTGTTAAAATGTCTCCTCATTTGATCATACTATTTTTATACCACCACCACCAACATATGAGAGGGTCTGTTTCTTTATACACTCCACAACTACAAATAGTTACACAAACTTTTTGGCCATTCTGATGGAAAAAATTACGCTTAATTATCATGCTAATTTTTATTTACTCAATTATTAGTAGTGCTACTGATGTTTTTTAAGGAAGAAACCATTTTTTCTTCTTATTTCTTTATGTCATTATTTTAGATCCAGGGTACTGGTGCAGGTTTGTTACATAAGTATATTGTATAATGCTGAGATTTGAGCTTCTGTTGAACCCATCACTCAAATAGTGAATATAGTACCCCATGTTTTCATATAATTCGTGTCCATTTCTAGTTATTTTGTTGTTTGTATACTTTGAATAATTTTAAATTTGGTTGTCTCTTTCTTTGCAGATACTTCCTACATATCCTGGATATTAATATGTTGTTGGTTATACGCACTATAAATATTTTATTTCTGTTTTTCTAGTACTTGAACATTAGCTAATATATTATTGCAACGGAACGAAGTTTAAATATTTTTATGATATTGAATCTTATATTTTCTTTCTGTTTTTCAAGTGCTTCTTATAAATTCCTTTCTTCCTCTGAAGTCATAAATATTTCCCATATCTTTTCTAATATTTCTTGTAGTTTTGAGTTTGGGATTTTTATACTTAGCTTTTAAACTATTTGGAATAAATTGTGTATATAATGAAAGACAAGATTGAATTTTTCTTCTAATGACAGACTATGGCCTAAGTACTAATTCACTGACTAGTCTATCCATTTCCAACTCACCTGAATTGCCACATATTTCATAAACTAAATGCCCAGAGTATGCAGAGTTCACTTTCTAATTCATCCTTGATGTTTATGTGGACATAATTCTGCCTTCCTACACTTGTTGATTTTTATATAGCCTTTTTCTTATGTTTATTGTTATTTTTGATTGTGAGTGCATGCTCACTGAAACTTTATCTATGGCACTTTTCTGAGACTCCAGCTGAAAGCATATGCTTCCAGAAAGCATTTATATTTTGCTTCCGCTATCTGCATAGTGAATCCATTATAAATTAAGTTACAGGTTTGAAGCTTTCAGGATCTCACAAATATTGAATTTGGGCCTCAATCTTGAATTAGGTTGGGGTGAGAGTCCCTAATTCTTGAGTTAGGAATTCCTGGGAGATAAAATTATTTTCCACCCATTCAGACTAAAGATTGAGGTAAGCATATTTTTAGTTTATCCTTTCACTCCTATATGTACAGTCCATTGTGTTATTCTGCTTCCTAAGGCATCAGTGATCCAACTTCCCATCCTAGATGAGCCCAGGGCCTAGTATCCTGAGTCAATTGCATGCTTTCATCTCTTTGATTTATCAAAGTCCTTACCATCCCAAATTAATATGGAAACTAACAGATTCTGGGCTTGCTTACCTCCCTAAAATTGTACTTTCACTTTGTTCCCAGTCTCAGTGGATTTCCTTTACTTTCCTAAAAGATTATTCTTTATTTTTATTGTTACATGGTATTTTTTTCCATTTAAGTCTATTTCCTTTCTGAGAATAAAATAGCCATATTGACTTTCTTTTGGTTAATATTTCAATATTTTACAAGTCCATTTTGTGTTGTATATGCCTAACTTTTTCTAAAATTCCAATCTGACAATCTTGTCTTTCCACTGAAGAGCTGGGGCATTTACATTTATGAAGACTACTAAAATATTTAGAATTATTTCAGCTCTATAACTTTGCAGTTTTAGATACTCTAATTATTCTATGCCTTTCTTTTCCTCCCTCCCTTCCTCTCT
>NW_012117999.1:2129740-2154789 GCF_000951035.1 Colobus angolensis palliatus | reverse complement strand
TCCCTCCCTTCCTTCCTTCCTTCCTTCCTTCCTTCCTTCCTTCCTTCCTCTCTTTCTTTTTCTTTTCACTTTTGTCACCCACACTAGAGTGCGATGGTATGATCTCGACTCACTGCAACCTCCACCTCCCGGGTTCAAGCAACTCTCCTGCCTCAGCCTCCCACTTAGCTGGGATTACAGGTGCATGACACCACACCCAGCCAATATTTGTATTTTTAATAGAGATTGGGTTTCGCTATGTTGGCCAGGCTGGTCTCGAATTCCTGACTTCAGGTGATCCGCCTGCCTCGACCTCCCAAAGTGCTGAGAGTACAGTTGTGAGTCATCGTGCCCAGCCTCTTTTCCTTCTTTCTTTTGAAGTGTTCGGGGTTTCTATTTTTTCTCTAGTCCTTTAAAAGTTAATCACTGTATTTGTATTTTTTAATTTTTTACTCCTAAAACTTTAATGTAAATACTTAAACTGATGAAAGTGTAAAGTTGATCCTTTAATTTTTACTCTTGAAGAATACTTGAGAATGGTTTGATTGATCATCTGCTTTCTGCGTTATGTTATTATTATTTGATATTTTAGTTCCAATTTGTTTTAAATCCCTGTGTCCAGCCTTAGGTCACTTATTCACTAGATGTCACAGAACTCAGAAGAGTCATTATTCTCACCATTACAGTTTATTACAGCCAATGCATACAGATTAATTAGCAAATGACAGACAAGCCATAGGGCAGAGTCTGAGAGAAACAAGACACAAACTTCTAATTGTTCTCTCCCGGCAAAGTTCTAGAAATGGTCCTACTTTAATTTTTTCACCAACGTGAGACAAAATGCATGAAGTATTACCAACCAGGGAAGCTCATTCTAGCCTTGTTGTCCACAACTTTTGCTGGAGGTTGTTCACACAAATATGGAGCATCTATGTGGCTGACCTTAGTTACTCATTCTCCATTCGCTCTCCCAGAGACCAAACTGACACAGCATGGTCCAAGGCCCCCATCATAAATCACATATTCCGCATAAACAATCTGATCTGGATAAGTGCCCCAGGTTCACAAAGACACTCTTATCAGGCCTGATATTCCAGAGCTTGGAGATTGTTTCCCAGGAGCTGGTTCAGAGACCAGTCTTTTGTTTGGAGATACAGGGTTTGCACATCCCAAGCCTGCTAAGTTAACCCTTTCCTCCATGCTGCCTACATTATTACTATTTTATATAGGTAGTTGGTTTGTTCAGATTTACCCATATATTCAGCAATTTCACTGGCCAATATTTTTCTTCTATCTCAAACCACTTTTCCTGTGATATTGTTTGTTTCTGCTTAAGCATATTTCTAACAATCTCCTTTAATGAGGGTTTACTGAGAGAAACCTCTTTGTTTTGGTTTGTTTTAACATGTGTGTATTTTGTCCTCATTCTTAAATTAAAATTTAGTTGGATATAAAATTGGAAGTCAAAAATTATTTATCTCACTATATTAAAAATACACCTTCACACTCTTCCAGATTCGATTTTTACTATTGAGCAGTTAGTTACCAGTTTGTCAATTTTCAAACTTAAATTCTTTTCTCTCTTTTAATTCTGTTTCTCTTTTCCTGTGATTCTGTCATACTATGTACTTTCACTCTCTTTTGTCTACAGGTATAGACTCTTTTTATTTACCATGACAGGTCTTCATTATGCATCCTGTATCTGAGAGTTAGGTCCTTTAAAATTCATTTCTATAAACTGTTTACTCATGTCTCTTTGAATATTTCCTTTCTTCCATTCTTTAACTTTAGGTTTTCAAGTAAGTATACATTAGAATCTTTAATGTGTCCTTCCTGCCTTTTAATCTTGCTTTCATATTTGCATAAATTTATTACACTGCTTTATATTCTCTATAATTAATTTCTTTTTCTTTTCTTTTGAGACAGAGTCTTCCTCTGTTACCGAGGCTAGAGTACAGTGGCACAATCTCAGCTCACTGCAACCTCCTGGATTCAAGCAATTCTCCTGCCTCAGCATCCCAAGTAGCTGGGACTACAGGCATGCACCACCATGCCCCGCTAATTTTTGTATTTTTTAGTAGAGACGGGGTTTCACCATGTTGGCCAGGCTGGTCTTGAACTCCTGACCTCAAGTGATCCACCTGCCTCGGCCTCCCAAAGTGCTGGGATTACAGGCGTGAGCCACTGTGCCTGGTTCTCTATAATTAATTTCTTTGAATTTATCTTCTAGGTCATTAATTCTCTCTTCAGCAATATACAATTGGTAGTATAACACATCTGCTGTGTTAAAAAAAAAACTTAATATTTTAAAAATTGTCTTCGCTTCTTTCCCAAATCTGACTGACTCTTGGTTTTTATATGTTGTTTCAATCTTTTATTTTTCATGATATACTTTTAAAAAATATTTTAATCCAACTCAATATCTTTTGAATTCATTTACAGTTTTATTCTGTGTTTGCATTTTCTATTGACTCTTGTTCATGGTGAATTATTTTCCTGTGTGTTTGTAAATTTTGGAATTTGTGTTAATGATCCACCGTTACAGATTGTGGTCCTACACAATGGCAATCTGAGAAGTGTGAAGGTGATTTGACTTTATTCCTGTCATATACTCTGCAGCATAAAGAATCTACAACAACCTTAAGTTAATTTCTCAGTTTGGGGCTCCCTGAATATTTCTGGCAGTATATTTTGTGTGTAATTCTGCATGCATGTAGCCTTATAGAAGACTTTTTGCTCTGCTTCCTTCTAACATCCTGAGTTGCCAGTAAAAAGTTTGACTCCAATTTGACATTTGACATTCATTTCTTTTTTGGAAACATGCCCTTTTCCCATATCTGGACGTTTCTGGGATTTCATATTAATAAAGGATCAATGAAAAATTTTATTCTGTAATCTGACTGCATATGTTGCTACTTAATTCATTGGAACACTCTGGTCCATTTTATTTGACGGCTCCTACTATATATTTTTTCAGCTCTGAAAAGTAAAATTTTTCCCAATGACTTCTTTAATAATTCCCCTTCCTCTTTTCTTTCAATTCTGCTAATTGCACTCTTTCGTGAAATCAACAATTATTTCCCCTTCCATTTGGTGGGGAACATTTTTGAACTTCCATTTTAATTAATGCTGTCTTTAATTAGCTTAAAAAAGATGAGAATTTGCAGTAGGAGTGGGAATTGTAGATAACAAGAGTATAGAAATGAAGGGCTATAGTGGATTTAATGTTTAACACATGTAGTATATAGAATATTATTGCATATAGTGTTATTCATTATTTTCCATTAGGAATTATAATTATTTTAAAAACTATAGATAGAATAAATTATTCTTTGGCATGGCATAAGCAAAAAACACCAGGAATGAGCAAAGATAAGGTTATCTTTTGATGCAGTACAAGGACAGCAATTCAAATATCCACAGCAAACTGTCAAGAAAAACAGTTTCCAACTTCCAACGCAGCAGTTATTTAAACTCACCAGAATTCTTAACTTAATTCATTAAAAAGTATGGTCATCTGAACTTCCACTCATTGTCTAAGTTTTAATCTGAATTATTCTATGCAAAATCTAGGGACATTAAATTTTCTTAATAGCTTCCCACAAACAATGTAACTATGAAGCAATAGGCTTCATATTCTGATGCCATATCCCAAAAGGCAATATGTCATTATTAGGGATGAAGAGTGAAGATATTTAAGCAATGAGTCAGAAGTATTGTGAAGTGATGACCTAAAAAAGATTTGAAGGTGATATATCAAGTTCTTCACTGATGTGTATGGAAAGCAATGGTCTTACCACGTCACTAGAGAATGATTACATATCTCATAATAAATCAGAAACTATCTAGAATGTTAAGTGCTGAAATATTAAACAAAACAAACTATTAACAGTGAGTTTCCTATTGCGTTTGACAAAATCTAATTTTTTTTTAAAAGATGATCTTCAAAAAATAGAACAACTGGCTGTTTGTCTCAGCCAATACAAAGTTATGTGGTATTCTTCAAGAATTCCTGAGACCCTCTGGCTAGGACTGTGTGTACTCTTGTGAGTCCTCATATACTATTTCATCAGTTAGGAAGTTGTAAATAAAGAATCATAACAGTGACATGCAGAATTTATTCATAGAACATTATTTTAGCCCTATCTCCATATTTATGGCTGTAGAAAAGGAGCCAAAAATAGAAACATGTGGCTCTTTGTAAATGTAACTTCTCAAAGACAAAAGTTTGTGTGTTATTATTATTTGTGTTTTCACATTTATTAGTAATAAGTTATTCTTATATTGCTTTATGGATATTATGTACTTTAAAGGGCATGTGAAATACATTAAAAAGAAATAAGAAGTTATGTTTAAAAGTTAAAAATTTATAGTTAAATTTTATTTCATATAATGAAGTATTTCTAATATTAAATGTCTATAATGAATAATGTGGAGACAATAGACATTTTAAATAAAAGTATTTGGCTTAACTCTTGAAAATAAAAATACATTAAAAACTTTAAATATTTTGAAAATTGAATTTTAAAAAGTAACATTGCTAATTAGCTAATTTATGTAGTGTCTTTTTTTTTCTATTCCCCATGTCTGAAATATCTGGAAATATATAGGGTTTCTCTAGAATATTGTGTGTGTGTGTGTGTTTTTTTTTTTTAACCATGGCAAAAAATCACCAAATATTTCACTCCTTTAATTGGCAAAAATTGTTAAAATATGTCAACAAGCATATTTTTCAGAAGGAACAAGTTTTTCCTTTTCATGCAAACCTGTCTTCCTAACCTGGCAGCTGAGTCTAATTAACCTCAGCTGGAATTGTTTCACTCATAGCTTAGAATCTAGCACCAACTCTGGCCCCAGCTCAAGGGGCTATGAAGACATTAATTGAAATGGGCTGTTAAGCATCAAACATATGGAAGTGTCCCTGTTTTCTTCCAAATTGCTTACTTTCCGTATCCCTTCATGGTTTTGCTGGATCTACTTGGAATTTCCACCCTTTCTCCTATCCCTCCTTCTCACACATGCCTTCTTTCTCTTCTTGGTCAACTCCCAGTCATGCTTCACAAACACTTTAAAAACTCAGCATTTCTATGAAGCATCTGTGGGCCCACGGACATATGTAGTTGCTTCCTGTATCTTTTACTGTAGCACTGTTCATCTCCTAGCGCTGACATTTGTTTATGAACCTGCCACCTTTCTTAAACTATAAGCTACTTAGGGTCAGGGTCTGTGTCTTCACATACCTATATCCCCAGTGCCAAGCGCAGGGCCAGGTCCATAGTTCCTGTTCAGTAAATATTTGCTGAATTTATAGATTTTACTACTGCTCCCATTCTGTGTTTGCCTCTGATACCAAAAAGAATTCATTAGTAACTGAATTCTAGCTACTTATCAAAAGCTTCATAAAACTGCTTTATTTTTCCCACTTCTCTTCCTGCCTTTGTTTCTCCATTCCTGTCTCCCTCCATCTTTTGCTCTCTCTCTTCATCCTTCCCTCCCTCCCTTCCCCTCTCCTTTCCTTCTTTCCATTTTTTCAAAACCACTGCCCCACAACACTGAGTTTTTTTAGCCATGCCCTAATCCTTAGTGACTGGGCTTTTTATTCTTAAATTCAGTCTTGCTAGGATTGTATCACCAATACCTGTCATCAAACTTCTCTGGCATAGCACCTTCTGCACTTGTGAACTTCTAACGTCTTTATTTTGGAACACTGACAGTCACATGAGCCATGCCAACCTGAACAGATACATGGAGTCATGAACTCAGTTTAAGAAGTGGGATTCTTGTATTTCACCTTTGTACTGACATTCTAATTTCAAACCCATTAGGTAACACGAGTTCCATGTACCTTTCTTTCTTCTTTTTTTTTTTTTTTTTTGTGACGGAGCCTTGCTCTGTCACCAGGCTGGAGTGCAGTGGCACAATCTCGGCTCACTGCAACCTCCACCTCCCGGGTTCAAACCATTCTCCTGCCTCAGCCTCCTGAGTAGCTGGAACAAGAGGTGCATGCCACTACGCCCAGCTAATTTTTGTAGTTTTAGTAGAGACGGGGTTTCACTATGTTGGCCAGGCTGATCTCAAACTCCTGACCTCATGATCTGCCCACCTCGGCCTCCCCAAGTTTTGGGATTACAGGCGTGTACCTTTCTTAGAATAACAAATTCCTGGTTTGGCTCTCATGTGTGGGTTCCAAGCCTTCAGTCAGCCCTGTGGTTCCACCTGAACTTTTTGCCCTCTGCTCTTCTTTCTTGGCCTATTCCCTGTAGAACAGAATAGAACAATACCAGAGATCCACAAGGTGCAGACTGATAAACCAGGGTAGCAGTGGTTCCACACGCTTCCCATTGGTGAGAGTGGCAAGATATGAGGATTTTACTGCTGTATGTTTCCTCTATCTTCAAGTGACTGCAAAAACCCTGCAATACAGTTGCTCCAATTACAGGGCCTGGGATCAGAGAACATTCTGCCTCAAATCTTAGGCAATACATTTGCCTTTAACAAAATATAACTATGTGTATTTTCTTTTTTATATTTTGTTTTTGAGACAGGGTCTCACTCTGTCACTCGGGCTGGAGTGCAGTGGCATGATCTTAGCTAACTGTAGCCTTGAACTACAGGGCTCCTCCTGCCTTAGCCTCCCTGGTAGCTGGGTCTACAGATGTGTGCCGCAAGCCCAGCTAATTTTTTATTTTTTTGTAGAGATGGAGAGTTGCTATGTTGCCCAAGCTGGTCTTGAACACTTGACCTCAAGCAATCCTCCTTCCTCGGCCTCCCAAAGCACTGAGAATATTTACTTATTTAAGTCTTTGTTTAAATGTCACCTTCCCATGTGGCTGATTCTCACCATCCTAATTAAAATTACAAATTTCCATCATGCACCATTCCCTCTATCCTGGCCTATGTTTTCTACAGCACTTGCTGTCTTCTGATATATCATTTACTTCTTCATTATTTTATCATCCAATGTATGTATTCGCTATTACAAAATATGCTCCATGGGCAGAATTTTTTCTTTTTCTTTTTGTCTTTTATTCATTGATGTCTCCAAGTACTTAGAATAGTACCTGGCACAAATAGGCACTCAATACATATTTGCTTGATGAATGAACAGATGAATGGGCAAATGAAACAGCACATCAAAAATATTTGGTAGAAATATGTACACATTTCTGACATTCTACAATCAGAATATTAAAAATAATATATTTGGTTTTTTCCAATTTCAGGGTAGTAAAGTGAATGAATGATTTTTTAAAGGTATACTTAAATTTGTTGCTATCTTTCTTTGATGCCTCATGTTTTAAAATTAAATATGACCATGTGCAAGCTCAAAATGAGTTCCTGGGATTTTGGAAATTTTCCAGCATTCCAAGGTGCTGATTTATAGTTACCACGTGAACGACCTCATGAATAGACCTTTCATTACATATTCCTCAGAATAGCAAACTCCCAGCTGCCCCTTCCTACTGGGCCATGACTTAACTCTGGAATGTGTTTTGACTCACTGACTATAATAGTGACTAAAAGGAACATGTGGGAGTCATCAAAAATCTGCAGGTGGACCCGACTTTAAGAAAGAGAAACACTTAATTGGGTAAGCAGATTAATTAGAGATGATTACTGATATAAAAAATAGATTATTTTACAAGGCCATCACCACAGAACTGTTTTAGATGGTGATCCACTGACGATATTTTTCCTAATGCAATGTCTCCTATATGAACTAAAATAACATTATTTGGGGCATGAAATAAGGTAGAGTAGGTAGGGAAGCAAGTCTGCAAGCAGAAGCGAGTGCTGGTAGTCCTGGGTCCACCATCGTGTATCCGGAGACCAGGTGTCGATAGTGTTAGCTGGAACTACTCTGTGATTAAATGTCTGATTTACTTATAAGTTTCCAAAGAAGCCCTTCCTGTTTTATTAAAGAAATGGTGCTGTTAATTTTAAAGTAGCCTGTTGCTCCATTTCATTTAACTTTGTTAATCTCAGGTATTTAGAAAAAGGTTTGCTTCTGACCTGAGGGGATTCATATTTCCAAGACAATGAAGCTCTAGAAAAGATGTTATGGGGAGGGGGGTTGGAAAGCAAAGCCTCACAGTAGTATTTCTGTTTCTATGATAAAACTATTGCTTTATCAGCACATTGAAAAGGGAACACAGTTGAAATTATATTTTTCTTAATTTTATTACTAGAAAATACTAAAGAAAGGAGATCAGTCCCAGTTCTCGAAGGCAACTTTTTAATATGTGAATTATTGCTATTTACCTTTTATCTGTTTTGCCAACATGAATTCTCTTTCTGCTTATCCACATACATTTTAATAAAGGTAAATTAGCAGGTAGAGGATCACTTAAAATGAATAGTTAGCATCTGAATCAACTCTTATGAAAGGGTGGACAGTTAGCTCATGGGACAAATGTCAGCTTCCAATATCATGACAATTTACATGTACATTACTTAAAATTCAATGAAATTAGCAATTATGTTGGTCAGCTGCACTAGCTACTTTTTAACTGCATAATAGCCACATGTGGCTAGTCGTTACCATATTGGATTGCACAGATATAGGACACTTCTATTATCATTATCACAGAAGTTTCTTTTGGACATCATTACTCTAAAATGTCTGATTTTAAACAAAAAAATAAGATATATAAATGTCAGCCACACAAATACATATATCATACATACTTCAGTATCTTAGAAACATTAATAACCGGAAGGATCCCCTCATGTAAAGAGCAGTAGAAAACTGAAACAACAGAAGTTCAGTTTGTTTTGTGAAACCTGCCAGAGGAGATGAATGGCCATTATAAGAATAAAGAATGAATTTAGTTTTAATCGAGCAGAATAAAAAGAGAAAGGCAGTAGGTAATTTCCAAGGTTTATTGCAAAAGCCTTGAAAAAGTGACTTTGAATATATATTTCATCTTTTGGCATTTTACATGTTGATGACTTAGAAGATTAAAATTAAAATTATGAGTTAGAGAATAAAAGTGAAGAGCAGACAATTGTCATATTAAAAAATCCCAAGTCATATAAATTTGATGCACATGACCCATTCAATTCTACTATTTGAAGTATTCCTTGATCCAGAGTTTTTCAGCAGAAAGAGTAGATTTTTCAATTCTACATACATGTACATCAAATGCCAGTACCTAAGACTTCCAGTATTCACTTTCCAACTTACTGTTCTTAAAATATCTAAAAGAAATTCAACAAATCATATATATATATATATATATTTTTTTTTTTGAGATATAGTCTCGCTCTGTTGCCCAAACTGGAGTGCAGTGGTGCCATCTCAGCTCACTGCAGCCTCCACCTGCCAGGTTCAAGCAATTCTCCTGCCTCAGTCTCCTGAGTAGCTGGGATTACAGGCACTCACTATCATGCCCAGCTAATTTTTGTAATTTTAGTAGAGATGGGATTTTACCATGTTGGTCAGAGCTGGTCTCAAACTCCTGACCCCAGGTGATTTACTCACCTTGGCCTCCCAAAACGCTGGGATTACAGGCATGAGTGACTACGCCCAACCCAACAAATCAGATTTTTATATTAGTATAATACAATTAATCAAATCATTTGCACTGATTGATTTCTTTTCTTTCATACCCCATCATTTTCAAATTACCCACATTTGTCAAATTATGGATTTGCTATGCTCGACATTTAATGTCATATGATCTAAGTCTTCCTAGAATCATTTTAACAACTGTTAAAGTGTATTTCCAAGAAAATGTGAATGGAATGCACCAACATGCACACAGGAGCACTATGGTTTACTTGACACCAATACATAAGTGAGGAAATGGAGTAAATAAAATAGAAGTGGTGAGAGTAATTGTCCACAAACTTGGAACCTGGGAGTGGCTCATCAGGCATAAAAAGAAAAGCTGGGGAAAATCATAGCACCTTTCTGTGCTGTTCTGGTCCTGCAGTTGAGGATATTGGAGTGGAAATAATCTGGCAAGCATTGCTAGTTCTGTCCTGGAATGTAGTTATCAATTCACACTGTTTACTAAATTTTAAATATGCAGGATATTAGGTAGTTGCACTTAAATTATCTATTATAAGTGTAATTTAAAAAATCTACTGTTTTTCTTTTACTACAAATAAATACTGCCTGAATATGAAACTCTTATGGCTAGTTAAAATGTTTAACTAATATATAAGGCTGTCGCAGTCACTCATATAATTGTGTAAACTCTGAAATCTTTCAGTTATCACACTTTATTTAGAATCAAGTGTTTATCTTTTTGGAATAAAATAAATCTTTATAGCAAAACAGCAATATCAAAATGCTCTTGTTTTGTAGGTTTTGTCCAGTTTAATTTGCATGCTGTCCAAGTTAACTAAATTAAGTATTAAAATAGTTTATTATTGTTCCAACAGAGATAGAAATTTGGGGACCTGTGAAAGAACGAAAAGGATCCCATAATGAAAGAATTTTGTTTCTTTTAAATGTATTGATACATAGGAATTAGAGTTCTTGTGCAATATACAGATAAAATGAAATTAAAATTGCTGCTATATTCATCCATCTTGCAGATGCAATTTTCCCACCTTGTGTTTGCAAGTTTACTTCTTGTTATTGTCAGTGTAACTGGAAATGTGTATTTGAGGTTATTTTTAAATTTAAGTCATATCTTGACAGTAAATAGTGGTTACACTCCAGAATACTTTTTCTAAGCTTTTAAAATAAAGAGGCCTTTGAAAACCTTTGCATGGAAATCAAAGAAAACACAGACGAGGAGAAATAAGATGTGATGAGTGGAGTTAATTATCTCGTGTAAGTTCGATCAGTTTGCCAAACTCATTTTTGCCTCCCTAAGCTAAGCTCTCCACAGGAAGGAATCATCAGAATATAAATCATTCCTTGAAGCTTCTTTTTTCTTGGCCTCTGCTAATCTAATTCTTTTGCATTCAGCCAAGTGCCCATAAAGTTTAATCACAGGCCAGAAATATGTGGAGTAAATTCCTCAAGACTGATACTAATCATATTAGGATATTAATTGGGCATACCAAAATGAATTGAAAGTGAAAAAGAGATTGAAATCTCAATTTACATGTATTTAGAAATCCATGCCCAGGCCATCATTAGCAAACTCCCCTTCACTGTTCCTACACCTGCCTCCCACTCCAAATTACATCCTTACACCAAACGGAATCAGAATGGGCTGAACTACATGTAAATTCCCCGGAAAATCAGTCTGTTCTGTCACAGTGTACAGCTTCTCAAACTTTAATGTGCACATGAATCATTTGAGGATCCTGTTACAAGCAGATTCTGATTTAGTAGAACTGATGTGGGGCTGAGGTTCTGCATGTCTAATAAGCCTCCAGGTGATGCTGATGTGCTGATTCGCAAACAGCTTTTTTAAAGTTTTAAAGCAGAGTACTATTTGCTTTTCCAAATTGTGAACTGTAATATTCCAAAGACTTTCCACATTGCTCACATGGACTGGTGACTTAACAGTTTGCTACAAATATTCTAGATGATATCTTAAAATTTGTACTAATTATGATCTCTAACACCACAAACACTACAATAGACATTAGTTGGTTAAAGAGGAAAAATCCAGAATGTGCCTAATCAGAAATGATAAATAAGATCTGTATTTTCCAATAAATTTTTTTATTTTTCATGTCTGTCATTGTTGAAAATGATGTGGGGCTGAGGTTCTGCATGTCTAATAAGCCTAATAGATTTCTAACATATGAGCTATTAACTTTTTAATGATACTTGTAAAGCATTAATCAAAGTTATAAGGTTCTGTCTAAAATGTAACACTCTTATGTCGCTTTGTATTCCAAATTCATCATGCAAGTTTAGTTTGTCTGAAAAGGAGATGCTTAAGGCATCTTGTTTTTTATTTATTTTGCTACTGATAGCTACTCCTAGCTTATTCTTTTGTTACCCACAGACAGAAAGACAAGTATGTTTTCCTTTCATTTTCACAAAAAGAAAAGTCAGATTATGGTCAGGTACATTGTTTCAAACTTCTAATACTGAAAATGCTTGTTGTACTGGTTTATAGTCAATTAAAATATATTCTATTTAGTTTTAAAAAACTAATTAAAATATAATAAGGATAGAAGTATTTATAAATACCTCTATTTTTCCTAAATTGTGTTTCCTAAACTATATGCAGTCATTATTTTCCTTACTAATTTTTAAACAAACCCCTCATATATTTTATTTATTAACCACTCATGTTGCACGAGGTATGATCTCAAGAAAGTGTATCAAAATGCTACGCTAACCTTCCAAGATGCGGCTGTGACCACTTTCAGGTGACATCTTGTCACAAGATGTTTCCTCGCCTTTCTTGTCTGAGTCTTTCACAGAATCCTCCAGCTGGCTCCCAGGGTGACTCTTAAAAGCTGGCGAGCACAAACTTCGCTCAATTTCCACTTCCTGTTAGAAGACATGAAAGGTTTGTATGTTAAAAGCTATCAGTAGGAAACAGATGTGTTTTTTAGGGGAGTCAGAAGGCAGGAGTGAGAGAGGGAGGGAGTTTCTCTCATGAGTGATGTTTCCCAATATGCTTCGGGTAAAATTTTGATAACTTCGCCAAGAACTGCAAACATATATCTGAACGCTTAGTTTACTTTTCTGCCACTGGTTCCACTTCTGAATTAGCCTTCCTTTCATGTGTGTGTGTGTTTTTCTCTCATAAAAGAGAGAGAGTGGAAATAAGGGTCACAATACAACATAATATATGTTAATGGATGCAACTTTCTAGGCCTGAGAAATGTTGATGAGGGACTTTCAAGAAACAGCAATGTATCAACATTATATGCTGAAGACAGAAGGAAATGAGTTTTTTTAATGTCATGCTCACCCTATAATATTAACCTTAGCAATTATAGAGTTCCCCAATTACAAATCCATTCAGCCAGCATACAGTGAGTACAGTTTTTCAATTCATAAAGATTATGAAATTACTTCTTGAGATAGTAATTTAAAGGTGAAGAGATAAAAGATTCCCAAAGAAAGGAAGTATAGAGGATATTTCCAACATAGAAAGTCTAGCATTCCTTATTGTATAGGCCAAGTAATGTAATCAAATAAAACAAACCAAGCCAAATAGACTAAATATTTTGAATAAAAAGTTGCAAAAAGTAAGTAAATGACCCAAGACAGTTCAAGAAGCAAAAGTCTAATTTTTATTATGTCAAGTAATATGTTGAAAATGTTTTCAACAGCTACACCTAAGTTAAAGATTTTCATACAGGAGGTCACACAGTAGTCTCCCTGTAACTGCAGTTTTGGTTTCTGCAGTTTTATTTATCTGCGGTCCACAATATGAAATGAAAAATTCCAGAAATAAACCATTTATAAATTTTAAATTGCATGCTGTTCTGAGGATCACTCCATCTGCCCAGGACATGAGTCATCAGTTTGTTTGTCCATACCACCAACCATGATTCACTTAGAAGCCGTCTTGGTTATCAGATGGACTATTATAGTATTGCAGTGCTTGTGGTCAAATCACTCTTAGTTAACCTTTATTACAGCATAGTGTTTTAGTTAGTCTATTTTATTATTAGTTATTGTTGTGAATCTCTTACTGTGCTAAATTTAAAAGTTAAACTTTATTATAGGTACATATGTGTAGGATAAGACATAGTATACATAGGGTTCGGTACTATCTGTGGTTTTAGGCATCCACCAGGGGCCTTGTAACATGACCCCCATGGATAAGGGAGGACTACCGTATTTTTCTAAACAGCGATTCAGAGGATGATGTCAGTAATTGTTTTTCACTTTTGTTACCTCTTAAGTACACAGACATGAGTGAGTCAAGTTTGAGAGACAGGTAAAAGCTTTGAAACATTTCTTAGAGTAGACACATTTTCTATGTCTTTGCTATGGTTAGAAAAGTTTTTCAATTTATATATAATATATACACACATGCAAATATATATATACATATATGACATGTACATAACAAGTATATATGAAGATATATATTCACACAAATATATAATATATACATACACATGAATATGCATGAGTATATATTCATATATATGAATATATTCACTATGTATATGTGTGTACATACATTTATTACAAATGTTTGTATATATACATATACACACACATATATAAAATCACTAGAAATATTGGTAACTGGTAATCATATCATCTTTAGATACTCCCAAAAAATATTTGATGTATGCTGTCTTCATTAGAGTGAACTTTAACTGAAACTAAAAACAACTGCAGGAGAAAAATAGAGAAAAAGAACTTGTCATTTTTTTCAGGGCATTGCCTTTAACATATGTGTTTCCAACTATTACAAAAAATCCATATGTTCATAATTTGTAGTGAGGTGTAATGCTGTTGAGACACAGTGTCAGTCATGCCACGACATGTGGCACGAGTATAACATCCTTCGCTGAGTTCATTCTGGTGTCCTCTCCACTGTCCTGGAAGGTGACTGCTATGACATGAACACATTATGTTTGCTTGTTTTGTTTCAGCAATTTTATCCAACTGCTAGCATTGCAAAAACAAGATGAGATAAATAGAAGGTGCAGATGCCTACAAAGTTGTGATTTTTGTTAGGAAAATTTATGTTTTGGTAAAAGGTGGAATACTGAACGTGGTCCATGGACTGAGACTGATGATATTAAGGAATAATTTGTTTCATATACCTACATGGAAATGTGATTTGATTAAATTTCAGCTGGTGATGACATTAACTTATACTATATTGGTATTCTCATTCTGGAATTTACAAGTATCAAGAGTGCATCTTGTATGGAGGCAGTAAGGAACAATCCACATGTGGTGGACCTATTTTCAAGCCCCAGACATCACATCAAAGTCATTCTGAGGCAAGTTCTTCAGGGCCTGGCAAGGGGTAAGGAGGCAGCTGTGTAGAGACGTAAAAGAGCTTCTTGGATGAGGCTGAATTGAGCTCTCTCCAATCAAAGCAGTGATCTGCTTTAATCTCTCGTAATCTGTTTTATACACTGTGCTTCCACAAAAGATTTACTTTGAGTAAAAATCTATAGGCTTAAACAAATGTGTAAAACACCAGTTTAGAAGGAACAAATGTGGCATTTCACAATGAGAAAGTTGGATTCAAGCCCTCCCTTGGCTACTAATTAGCTTTGTAGCCTTGATTAAGTCGCTTGCCATTTCTAGGACTAAGTTTTCTCAAATGTTCTTGGAAGAGATTTGGTTATTGAATGCCTAATGTTCAACAACCAACTACTGGTGGTATAATTTTATTTAAAATAAAATAAAGAAAGATTTTTCACCTTTTGTGGCTTCCAGTCTAGTGAAGGAGGCAAATAGTAATGAAGCCCAGGAGTCAGTATTAAACATGCAACTCTAACGCTGAGTGTCTCAATGGGGGAATTAACTCAGTGAGAAAGAGAGAGCCGTGCACAGGGTTCTCCTGGGGAAATGACCTTCAGCTGATATTTGAAGAATGAATGGGGCTTAATTACGCGAAGAGCTTTCCAGGTGAAGACAATATATGCAAATGTCCTGGACTGGGAGGGAGGACAGAGCATAGAGTAGGTGGGAGCAGGGAGGCTGAAAGAAAACACATAGTGCTGGATGTCCTGCAGAGGCAGGCCGGGACCAGATCACAAAGGCCTGCAGCACTGTATTTACTTTTTTGGTCTTAGCTCAATGGGAAGTTACTGAATGTTTTTAAGTGTGTGTGTGTATGTGTGTGTGTGTATACACGTGCACGCATGACGTAATCAGATCTGCCATGTGAAAAGTGCAGTCTAACTCCAGAACATGATTTCTCAATCTTGTCACTGTTATCTGAACCAGATAATTCTTTGTTGTTAGGACCTTATTCTGTGCATGGTAGGCTGTTTGACAGCCTTCCTGGTCTCTATCCACTAGATGCCAGGAGCATTTGTCCCTGGATCTGGAGTCATAACTATTAAAAGTGGGTTCACACATTGCAAAATCTCCTGTGGGGAGCAAAGTCACTGCTGGTGAAGAGCCACTACTCCAGACTGGGTTAGAGTAGAAGGTTACAATACATGTGGAAAGAGCAGTTACTATAGCAGTACTGCAGGCAAGTGATGATGATCTTAAAGAAAGAATGGTGATGGAGATCGCCAGAAGTGAACCAAGTTGAAAGCTACTTAGGAGGTTAAACTTTCTTTTTTTTTTTTTTTATTGAGACGGAGTCTCGCTCTGTTGCCCAGGCTGGAGTGCAGTGGCCAGATCTCAGCTCACTGCAAGCTCCACCTCCCGGGTTCCCGCCATTCTCCTGCCTCAGCCTCCCGAGTAGCTGGGACTACAGGCGCCCGCCAACTCGCCCGGCTAGTTTTTTGTATTTTTTAGTAGAGACGGGGTTTCACCGGGTTAGCCAGGATGGTCTCGATCTCCCGACCTCGTGATCCGCCCGTCTCGGCCTCCCAAAGTGCTGGGATTACAGGCTTGAGCCACCGCGCCCGGCCAGGAGGTTAAACTTTCAAAGCTTGGTAATGGATTGAATCAGAAGTTTGAGAAAGATAGAGAGAGGAGGGGAGAGACAGAATGAGAGAGAGAGAGAGAGAGAGAGAGAGAATGGGAGAGAATTTAATTTTTCTCTATGGCATGCACAGCAAAATGGATTGTGATGCTATTAAATGATGTCAAAATGTCAGATAAAGGGTGGTTTGAGGGAGATGATAGATCATGAGTTGGGTAGCAAGATGTCCAAAAGGCAGTTGGATGTGTAGCCCTGGAGCTTAGAGAAGAGGTCCAAACTGAACAACGAATTTAAGTCATCTGCCTTCCGTGGTAATTGAAACAACAGGCTTGAATGAACTTGCTTATGGGCAGAGTATATAAAGTGTGATGGAGAGTGAGTGAGTCCAGAACCAAGCCTTGAAAAATGCCAAGATTAAATGTATGGCAGAGGAGAAAAATCAGAAGGAAAGAATATCTTTAACAATATTGAACTTGCATTGAAAGTATTAATTTGAAGACGATTAAAATATATCTTGTGTTGAGCAACATGGATGTCAACAGTTGAGCAAAATTGCTTCATTGGAAGTACAAAGGTTCGAAGCCAATTTGAAGTGGGTGAGAGAGTGGCTGGGAGATGGTGAATGGACCTCACTTATTGAAAATTTCAATGTTAATGTGGATGGGAGGAATAGAGCAGTAACTTGAGAGAGATGTGTTTTGTTTGTTTTAAAGGAAGAGTTTTGCATACTTTGAAAAGCTAACTCAAATGATTTCATGAGATGGAGATGCTGACCCTATACAAGAAAGCAGGAACAATCAGTGAAGGAAAATTCCCGAGAAGGACAAGAGGATGGAACGCAAAGCATGGATAGAAATATAGCCCGAAGGCAGCATAACAGAAAACATTCCTGTTCTCACTGAGGGGAACGAGGGTCAAATTAATGCAGATATAGGTGATTTGCATGCTTGGTTGCTTGAAGATAAGAACCCAGGCAGAAAGTTATCTGTTTTCTCTGTTACAATGCAAAGTCTAATGAACATAGGAGTATTTGAAGAGAATGAAGAAAGTTTAACTTAATTGCTGGGGAGAACGGGGGAAGAGAGATGACTAGATAAAGATGACTGTGGCAGTGCAGCACTGGGGGCCCATTTAAGATTGGGAATATTAACTCTGTAGGGCTACCAATCGGGCCTGTTAAGTTACTTAGTTACTTACTAAGTCAGAAAATTCTCCATAGTTCTAGTTTGGGCAGTGAGAAAGTATATAGCTGACTTTAGCCAGGGAGCAGTTTCCTGAGGAAAAGTATAAATAAAATGTGTATCGTAGAGTGGGGTTAGGGCAGGCAGAGACCAAGTACAGGAAATTTAGGTTGCCACCAAGAGATCTAACAGAGCGATTGAAATGATACACTGTGCAATGTAAGTTGGATTAAAAGGAAAGAAAGGAAAGAAAGGGTACATTGGAAGACAGACAAAGGGTCCGCAGACTGGAGATCTTGGTGAAACTAAAGAACCCTTTTAGCGTGAATATTTGGCAAAGCAAATTGGAGAGAGTCATGACTGGGGCAACTGAGATGTTTGCTTTACTTTGTAGGGAGTAGGGTAACTTGTTAGGATCCAGCTGTGACCATAAAATGAAAGCTAGCGTAGAGAGAAAGTTATTAAATAGGAGGAAACCTAGGAACTCAGAGGCCATGATGGTGTCCCAGGAAAATGGAAGGACTTGAAAGGCAGAGAAAAATTGTAAGTTGCGTATCAATGTCCTTGTAAATGAGGGAAACCATTGAATGTAATAAATAACAGTCATGATGGTTGGTGGTTGCTGGGGAAGGTGCACCTGACTGAATGAGTCTCAGATGTGCAGGGTTTTTTTTTAAAAAAAAAAAAAAAAAAAGCAGGAGAGGAGTGATTAGGAAGAACGGTCTCCGGGTACATGGAGACAATTCAGGGACACTGATGATTTCGGGGGAGAACTGTGTTTCTGTTAAAGCAAGAAGGTGACAGAAATATTTGGAGAAGAGGTTGAGGGTACAGAAGTCATTGCTGATTATGGAGAGACAGTTCCAGAGGCACTAGTGGAGGCTCTGGCTTAAATAATATGTAAATAAGTAAAAGCTCTCGATGAGGTCTATTATCTTTACTAGTTTTATGACTCTTCAAAATGAGGAAAGCAATTGAAAATAGGGGAAACAAACTTGAAAGAGATTAAGGTAATATTTCTTTTCTTTTCTTCTTTTTTTTTTTTGAGACCGAATTTTACTCTTGTTGCTCAGGCTGGAGTGCAGTGGTGCATGGTGTGATCTCAGCTCCCCACAACCTCTGCCTCACGGGTTCAAGTGATTCTCCTGCCTCAGCTTCCTGAGTAGCTAGGATTACAGGCATGCACCACCATGCCCGGCTAATTTTGTATTTTCAGTAGAGACAGGATTTCTCCATGTTGCTCAGGCTGTTCTCGAACTCCCAAACTCAGGTGATCCACTTGCCTCGGCCTCCCAAAGTGCTGAGATTGCAGGATAATTTTTCTTGCTTATTTATATACATTTATTGCTTTAACATATGTATAGTTATGATCTTAGAAGATAAAATATTTTTTAAGATATGAGAATGAAAAATGTCAAGTCTTTAATACAACACAATGTCTATTTCACAAGAGACATGGAGCTGTAGAGTCCCCTAAAATAATCAGAACGTCTTACCAGGCATTTGAAAACAAAGCGGGTGGCTGTACCCCTTTATATATTTTCCTCTCAATGTGGATCCATGAATGAAGAGGTCACCAGGAAAAAATAAGATGATAAAAAGAAAATATTTAGATTTGTCTACATTTAAACTGCCGAGCTAGCTTGTGTACACTCCCAAACTCAGTAGGTTCTTACCTTTAGAGAAATAAAAATATTAACAGAAGCATAAAGAAGTTTTACACAGACATGAAGAGAAGAACAAAAATAAAAGAAAATTACCAAAATATAAAAGACAAGAGAAGAAACCTTATATGAATTCTGCTGTGTTACTGAACCACCTGGTCTTTGAACTTTTATTATTTTTTTTCAGAAGTCCTTTCCTGGAAGACTGTACCTCCTCCTGCTATGTATTAAAACTATTTCTTCCCTCATGACCTAACTCAGTGCAGTCTCCTCCAGGAAGCCCCTTCAATCATTATATTCTATACTCATCTTTCATTCATTCAAAATATTTTTGAATAATTAATCTATCTCAAGAATTGTTTTAGGCACCATAACTACAAAAATGATTAAGGTGCAAGTTGGGTCCTCAAGAAGCTCATAGTCTAATGGCAGGGCAAGAGACGTTAAGTGAGTATTGTAACAAGAAGAGGTGTGTGATAATAAAGAAATGTAGGTGTCCTGGACACACAGGTGGAGGATTCTGGGGAGATGTGGTCAGAGAAAGCTCCCTGAATTTGATCCTGTAGGTAACAAGAATTCTTGCAAGTGAATTAAGTGGGGGAGATGGGATTAGATTTGTACTTTAGATAGATATATCTGTCAGCTGTGTGGAAAACAGATCATACAATTGCCTCTCAATATCCAAGGGGGTATTGGCTCCAGGACCACCTCGGATACCAAAACCCGTACACATTCAAGTCTCACAGAGAGCCCTGTGGAATGTGTAGCTATGAAGTCAGATGAAGTCAACTTTCCATATTCATGGGTTTCCCAACCAGCCAACACTGTACTGTCCATGTGTGTTTCGTTGCAGATGCGGAGCCAGTGAATATGGAGGGTTGACTACTGATTGAAAAACTCCTGCATGTAAGTGGACCCACACAATTCAGACCTGTGTTGCACAAGGGTCAACTGCAATGGAATAAGACGGTAACGTCTTTTGTAGTAAGCGTATTAAGGATTTTATTAAAATTTCCAATTGAGAGATAGGAAAAGCCTACATTAGGAGAGTGAGAAGGGGACTAGAGGGAAGAGAAGCCATTACAAATATTTAGGCATGAAAGTAGTAGTTTTTAGGATAAAGGCAGTGAGGGAGTGCAAGAAGTCTAGCCTAATTTCTAGATATTCTAATTGAGACGGCTTTATGAAATTGATAAAACAGAGTGAATGTCTTCCCCAAATGCATGTGTGCCTCAGAGGAGTGAAGGCTGATCTTGGGCTTCCTTCCGGACTGACCACAAAGAATGAGTTGATCTAGAAGGAAAACTGGGGGAATCCAGCACATGCCACACCCTCAGTTTTGGGGCAGCACTCCTCTGGATGGACCCTCGTAGGGACCCCAAGAAGCATATACTTCTCTATACCTCCCTATGTTAATTTCATACATAAAAGTGAAACTGAACTTTTCCGTGAAAATACTGATGCAGAACAACAGGGTTATCTGGCTTTAAAAATGATGCTGGAGTTTCATTCTTGAGGGCCATGAAGTGAATTAAGTTTTTGACATGTTGAGTTTGAGCTTTCCTTAAAGACATTCAGGTGAATATGTCCAGCAGGCAGTGAGATATCTGAAATTCAAAGAAGTCACAGCTGGAGTGAAAGATTTAGGGCTCAGCAGCAATAAGGTGGTAGTCTCAACAGTAAGACTCAATTATTATTGAATTAGGACATGCAGAAAAAGTATAGACAGCTGTGAAACAAACCTCTCAGGCATCTGGGGGACAAGCAAAGATTATCTGGTGAAGGCAGTAGATAACAGTCAGAGAAACAGTCAGAAGTTCAGCCACCACCAGTCCACATGGAGCATTTCTGCAAGCTGGAAAAAGGTGTCTCCTCAAAACACTTTTCTGTATCTGTCAGAAGGCTGTCACAATATACTGATTTCATTAGACCAGATCATGTTATTGCCATCTGCTGGAAAATCATCATGATAGATTCACAAGTCTACCTCATGTTTCATGTGAATCTCCTTCCCTTATATGTGTTTCCTTGAGATGCTTTAAACCTGTACAACTATTTGTGGCTGACACAGGAAATCAGGGAAGAGTGCAAAGTCATGAACACCAAGGAAGTAGGGCATTTCAAATGCAGCAGGAAGTTTAGGGAAAAAATGCAATAAAAATATCTCCAATATGCCCAAATTTGGGCAATTAGGAGGTAGCCTAGGTAAAAACCATTCCTGTAGAAGAGAGTTGGCTTAGGAAAGACTGATAATGAAGAGAAAGAGATGGCAATGTAAATTCCTATTCTAAAATATTGAATAGTAATAATAACAACAACAATAATAAGTAGGAAGTATTGAACACTCATTACATATCAGGCACGGTGTTAAGCACTTTACATGTATTATACTCATGGAATTTTCATTTCAACCCTATGGGAAGGTACTATTCTCATTTCATGATGCTGACAGTGAGGCTTACAGTAGGACATGCAATCAAAGGCACAGGCACCGGAGATGAGGGTGTAGGTGTGGATGTGTAGATGGATGGGGGTTGGGGGAAGATCACTGCTGTCAGTCCCCATGGTTTTTCCCATCTAGGAAGACAGCAAATGACAAGTTATTTGAGGAGAAGCAGAGGGTAGTTTTCCCAGAAGATCTAATTCGCAGCCAGAGTTTAATGTGGAGTCTTTCATTGAACAGAAGTTACTTTGGCTACCTCATAACATCCTTAGCCTTAGGCTTTTCATCAGAAAAATAAGGACAAATCACAGCTCCCCTATCAATTTTTACCATACTTTCATAGGACAGTTTCCTTATCTGCATGCTCATGTGCAATGTACCTTCCACTCCCCCATCAAGAAGTAAGGCTATTTCTCCTCCATGAATCAACATTCATCTTGTGGGAACTTTTCTGAGGGAGCACAGAAGAAATGGCGCTTGACCAACCTTTCCAGTTTTGGCTTACCCCTTCACTGGCATGGCAGGTTTTGCTTCCTGCCTCTTGGAAGCCAGCTGCCGTGTTAGAAGTGTGATTATATCTGAGACTACTATGGTCTCAAAAAACAAGGTGGCAGAGAAAGAGAGAGTGAGAGAGACAGCACAAGGAGCACAAGCTACCCAGATATGCAAGTGAAGGAAGAAGCCTTGCAGCTTCTGCCAGAGTGTCCTGTCTCTCAAGATGCTCATTTTTGGGAGACTCCTTCTCAAAAGCCATCAGCATGCATTGAGAAGCTCACACCACTTGGAGAGATCATTTGTAGGTGCTCCATTCTACAGCCCCAGCTGATGTCCCAGGCAACAGAAGCATCAACTGCCTGGAGGATATTGAATGTTCAGTCCTATAACTTCATATAACTCTAACCCTGGCCCACGTTAGATGAAAACATCATGAGCTATTCTACATAAGGCTACCCAGCTGAGTTAAGTCAACCCATAGAACCATGAGTGATTAAAGCAAACTGCATTAAATAACCAAATTTTGGAGGTAGTTTGTTATGCAACAATAAATAACCAGAAAATATTATGCTCACCATATCTCCTATTGTTCAGCTTCTGTGACTCTAACTTGTCTACTCAGAAATACGAAAAATGAAGAAATGTAGTCCTTAAAGAAGTCATAAAGGCTGACATTCCTTGAATATTACTTTGTGCCAAGTGCTCTGCTTTAAATACATCATTTTTATTAAACAGATTTAACAATACTAATGAGGTAGCTACCTCTATTTTACAGTGAAGAAACTAATGTTAGAGAGCTTAAGTAACTTGCCCAAGGCCACACACTTAAGACAGTGGTGGACCTATTTCAGTCTGATGCTAAGCTGATATTTTTAACTTCTGCATGATCCTGTTTCCCTACCGTAATTTATTTGTCAATTCCAGAATCTTCTCTAAAATTCTTGTAGCATTGTGCCTTTTACATGGTAGGCACTTGATAAATGATGAGCTGACTTTTAAAAGTCTCATCACATTTTACATTGAAATAGTGTCAAGGAACAGCAGCAAGAAAAATAGACAAATACAATGACTAGATAGAGAAATAATAATGATTGTCACAACATTATCACATTCTACTGCACATATCACTTTAGAAGGGTCAAGAGAAACAATGTGGCTTGCCCCCTCATTTAACAATGCTTGATGAAGTATTGAGAAATTAAATTTAGCAGCTGAGTTAACTGGGCTTCCTGGTTTCCCAGTGACTTTTCAGTAACTTGGCACTTAGAACCTCTCAAGATGGCTCTGCTGGGTTCCACCACTCTGATCTGGGCCATTCTTCTGGCTACTCCCAAAGGGACAGCAGCATTTAACGAATACACTTTCTGCTTCTCCACCAGTGTTTACACATGTTTGTCTAAAGAAACCTCCTCTGAATGCCCCGCTTTGCCACTGTTTTCTATAGAAATTCCAACTGCTTTCACATGAGGTCCAAGTGACACTTGGTTTAGGAAGCTTTCCCCAAATGCCCCAGCTAAAAACAATCACTCCATGTCAGAGCTCCTCCAATATTTACATCTTTTTCATTCTGCTTCGTCCTCCAGTCACTTTTGACACATCTTGTTTCCCCTACTGCCCTGTCAGCTCATTAAGAACATGCTTTATCCATCTTTGTAGCCACACTGAGTCTCACATATTGCTTTCTTTGAACACTGCAGGTACTTACTCTTACTAAATGTTGGTCGAATGGATTTGAATACTTTGTGAATTTTATATTCACATAAAGCATTCAGAAGAAAGTGCAATTGAGAAATGTCCAAATATGGTGAAGACACATCTTCTAGAGTGAAAGACATAAAGAAAATAGGCTAACTTCCCGGGGAGAGGAGGAAAAACGTAATTTATATCTCTATGTATAATGAACTAAAACTTTATTGCCAAAACTTTAAAAATGTTTGTTTAGATGGAACTCAGCATCTAAACTTTTCTAAAAACCCATGATACATGAGAGAAACAAAAGGAGTACTAAAATTATGGTCTGTAAGCAAGGAGACTTTTTTTTCTAGAATACTATGAAACAATTTTTTCAATGGATCATCTGTTCTCATGATATTTCTATTACTCCCTGCAGAATGGGTTTACATATTAAATAACAAAACAGAAGCTACCATTTCCAAGGAAGAGAATGCATCAAATTATTTATAGATTTTATCAATCCTTATTAACTGCACAGCCACAAAATCAACACCATCCTTGTCACTCCTATAGGTGCTTGTTGCCTGAGTTCTACATTTCCTGTTTTACTCCTGTACACTCAGCACATCTATCCACTTTAGTTAATTGATTTCATTGAATACTGCTATAGGTTGAATTCTGTACCCCCAAAATTCTAATCCCCAGTACCTCAGAATATTCTTGTATTTGGAGACAGGGCCCTTAAAGAGATAATTCAGTTAAAATGAGGCCATTAGGATGGCCAGTCTGACTAGCTTCCTCATAAAAAGAAAGCAGTCTGGGCCGGGTGTGGTGGCTCATGCCTGTAATCCCAGCGCTTTGGAAGGCTCAAGCGGGTGGATCACGAGGTCAGGAGATTGAGACCATCCTGGCTAACACGGTGAAACCCCATCTCTACTAAAAATACAACAAATTAGCCGGGCATGGTGGCGGGTGCCTGTAGTCCCAGCTACTCGGGAGGCTGAGGCAGGAGAATGGTGTGAACCTGGGAGGCGGAGCTTTCAGGGAGCTCAGATCGTGCCACTGCACTCCAGCCTAGGCGACAGAGCAAGACACCGTCTCAAAAAAAAAAAGAAGAAGAAGAAGAAAGAAGAAGAAGAAAGAAGAAGAA
>NW_012117999.1:2084168-2129420 GCF_000951035.1 Colobus angolensis palliatus | reverse complement strand
CAGTCTGACTGGTCTCCTTATCAGAAGAAATTTGGACCCATAAAGAGACAGAAGGGGTGCATGTTCAAAGAGGAATGAGCATGTGAAGAGGCAGCAAGAGGGAGGCCATCTGCAAGCCACAGAGAGAGACCTGGAATAGCTTCTTCCCTTATGGCCTTCAGAGAAAACAAACTCTGCAAGCAACTTGATCTTGACTTCTAACCTCTAAAACTGCAAAAATAAATAAATAAATAAATAATTTCTCTGGTTTAAGCTACCCAATCTGTGGCATTTTGTTAAGGCACCCCTAGCAAACCAGTACTCTACATTTATCCTTACAGGTGTAAGACTAAAATTGGACATTAAATGTATCTATTAAAATAAGTTTCTTAGTAGTTTCAAAAATAATTAATTTATTTAGCTAATTGTGTGTCTACAGCCAAAGAACTTCTTAATAATGGTCACTGACTCTGCACCACCCCCAATGGGTGAATTAAGCAGAACTGTCAAAATAGTTGTGTACTTATAGCTTTGAACACATATTTGCCTCACTATGTTTAGTCTCATTGGGTGTAAAGCTAACATGTGATACAAGGTGTGCAGATCTTTGATCCTGAGACAAGCCACAGGCAAACATTTTCACAGCTATTTTATAATCCCCGATCAAAATGAGATACATTCTTGAAATGCTGAATTTTTCAGATATGTTCCTACCACAACACTGCCTGCATTCCGGTCAATTTTATTAACATCTGACAGATTTTTAGGTTCTCAGGTGAAATAAATGCAAGCCCTATCTGGCCCTTGACAAGTGAGCACAAATTAAGGCACACAGTCCCACGGAAGTCCCTGGCATGAAGACCCCCCCTCAAAAAAAAAAAACTGTAAATGCAAATTGGTCATCAAGGTCCTTCCCTCCCTAATTAATGTTACATTAAATTTTTAAAAAATTAATTCTAGATATACCTTTTAAGACTATTCTTCACCTTGACTTTAGTTCCATGATGATATTAAGATACGTTGATATTACATCACTCTGGCATATTTCCCTAAACCTGAGATTTACAGTAAGATTTTGTCTTCAGAATTCCTGAAGTGGATGCTAAGGTCCTTAGAGGCAAGGCTAAGTCTCTCTGGTCTCCCATTTCTCCCTCTTAGTGCTCTGTGTAGGGCTAGGAGTGGAAAACACATGTAGTAAGACATGATCTCAAAATGAAAGACAATCGCTTGAATTTCTGTAGATTGTTCAATGTGATGTACCTATTGATCCATACTGTTTTATCAATTTGATAGACGTGTTATGAATTTGATAACAGAATATTTACTCAGAAAGGGGCCTTCTGCTCACAAGTACAGAGTAGGCAGCCATGTGCCTGCAGTCTTCAGAAATGCTCAGTTAAGGGACCTTGGGTCTTCCAGAAGGAAGAATTAGCTTCCTGTGATGATACCATCTAGAGACAGTATCCTGCCAGAGAGGCCAGATTGCCTGGACATCCAAGTGAACACTACTACACATTTTTCATAATGGTGCTGGAAACGACGTCACTATTCACCATGGGTAGGGCTTCAACCTTTCTGATGCCTGTTATTTCTCTGCAGAATAAGCCTTTTCATCCTTGCTTCTCCTAGGATGTGCAAATGAATAGAAAACAATTTGGCATAAATGCACCTTTTGGGTGAAAAATCTTGTACTGTGCTCTCATTTTATCGCTGGAGGTAAATAAGCACAGAAAAGATACAATTCTAGTCCTGGTTCTTACCCCATTTTTGGTTGGGTCCAATATTAAAACTCATATGTCCAACATTTTAAAGAAAGATTATTGCCTATGTGCAGGTGTACAATTATTTAATGTTCTCTGAAGAAAGACTCTTCAGGGAGGGGAAGAGCTGATTCAGGGATTGTGGGCATGTTACCTAATTTCTTTAGATTAACTGATCTCATTTAGAAGCCAGGCATGTACATAATTATTTTGATATTTACTACTGCCCTAACAGAAAGAATGCTGTGAAATTGAAAACGGTATGTTTCATAGTTCACTGAGGTTCTCCCATGTGCAGAAATACAACATGCTGCTATCTGAGCTTTGAGAGGCAGAGTATATCATTATGTCTCTTTGCTTCTCACCTCTTTAGAGGTCATGTTCATTTGACTTGCCGTGTGCCTAAGAAAACCTGTGGAATTTTACGCTGAAGGAGTACTGAACATAAATTCCCTATGAGATGCAGATTTTAATGCTATGTAACCTTATTTTCATTCTGGCTTCACATTTAGGCAGTTAATTTTCCATGTAAAGCAGAAATACTGCCTTCTTTCCCTTCTCAGTCAAGAATAAAATTCTGCAACTTGCCGCAGTCACTCTCATTTTCTTAAATAGGGCCCTAAAGTATTTTATGATTATCTTTATTAGTTGGAGACCATATCCACTCTTAAAGGAATTCTAATGAAAAGAAAACTTCTATTAAAATATTTTAACCAGTTTCAATTGACCATATTACTGGCAATGGAAAAATCTCTAACGGCTAAACCTTTTAAAGCTAATCTGCTTTAACACATTTTAAAACTGATGTGCCATTTAAGATTTAGGTGTTAGCATGCAAAGTGTTTTCTTTCTCTGTTTTTACATCCATTTTTTTTTCATTTTCTTTGACCTTTTGAAAATGAAATAACCCAATGATATCCCCTGTAGTTGCATGCATAAGCTAGAAATGAATTACTGTATTCAAACTATCATACTAAAATATGCAAAATAATAAAGAGAAAAACACGTACATTTGTGTGAACAGTGATTTAATAATGCTTAGATGGAATGGATTATGTCTGTTTGAGGAGCATAAAGTTCTGGTTAGACAGAATATCCACAAAGTTATGTTGAGTTGCAATGACAAGGTGGAAAATGGTTGGAAGATAGCAGACCTATGTTTATATCCCAACTTCAAACACTTCCCAGCTTAGGGAACACAACATAGTTATTTCATCTCTGTAGGCTTCCATTCCTTCATCTGTAAAATCACAGTAATACATCTCACTTTTGAGTGAATACCAAATACCACATTTTGTAGGGTAGACATTCAATACATGGTAGCTACCCCAACGATATTTCAACATATAATTGTAATAATCAATGAAATCACAAGACAGGAACAGTTTTCTACATTCAAAGAGAGACTTCAGAGATTTCTCAAGTAGTGTATTTGATTTCTGGTTAGGAACCCTCTTTTATATGCTAAATTAAATATCTGGGCAAAATATTAACCTAATAGGATCTGAATATTTATATTCATGAGCTAATTATGGTGTGCTGAGATTTTGTTAAGATAAGAGCGTGAGATACACAATCTCATGAAGCTTCTGGCTGTCCACACTTTATAGAAGACAGAGTCTTGTAATTATCCAAAAAAGATGAGTCTTTATCTTCTTTCGTCTCTCATGAGCTATGGAAACTTGGATATATCATATACTCCCTTCAACTCTTTTCCTTGACCACAAATAGAAGGTAATGGTAATTCAGACATACTGTAGTGATAATTCAAATAATTATTTAAAACAATACCCTTACAATACCTTAAATGCCTTGGAGACTGTGCTGTCAGTCAAAGTGAGGATTGTGAATCACAAGGTGGAAATATGGAGATTTGTGAAGACACTGCATGTTATAATACAGTTATTTGCTGTTTCTAGATGATGTTACACTCAGTGCCATGGAGGAACAGATGCCAAAGAAAGTTTACTTAAGTCCTTTCCTCCTTGGCGATGATGCTCTCTGCTAGAAATAGTACAGAGCTCTGGGAAGCCAGATACAGCCCCCAAAAGACAAAATTCATGGAATGGCACTAAAGAAGCGCAGACAGGGCCTCACCTTTTCTAAAGCTTTTGCTGAGAGAATCCTCATTTCTGTACTACTGGACTACAGCTGGACGGAACATCGACGGAAACTAGCCCCACCGTGACTGAGGTAAAATCCTTTAAAGACTTGGTGCAAAGCGGAAGTACTAGCACCCTATGATTTCTCCTTTAGAAACTCATTTTCTAAATCCCCATGAACAACACAACAGATATTTTTAATATAGTAGCACAGAAGGGAAGCCTCTAAGTGGATTATCCATATAACATCTTTATGATGCTGAAAGGGAGAAAGAGTGCTCTTATAGGCCAATTAGATCAGTACTTTGCATGCGTGACAGACTGATGTTTAACATTTGCAGCAATGAGGGAGGAAAGCAGAAACAAAATCTTTCTATAAATAAACGGCTGAACTTTAGCATGTGCCATATTAAGAAATTTTCAATCTTCTTAACTGTGAAACTGTGTGCTTTGAATTGAAATGATCTGTGTAGTCTTTAGAGCAATTGTGGGTGTCATGCATAATCTGTTTGTTTATTTAACAAACACTGGACACTTATAAAATGCCAGAAACTTTGTCAACTACCGAAATTTGACAAAGTAGCACAATCAAGAGCTTGTCCTTCAAGCACTCAGAGTCTGGTATAATCACTTATAGGCTAGTTCAAGTGCAATGGTTCTCAGAGGCTGGTGAGTCATGAGATTGTATTCAAATGTTGAACTTGCAAATGAATCACATATTTGCTCCATTTCATGGTGATCCCTATAGTATTTTACCTTTGCTCCCCTCATTCATTAATGAGTTAAATAAAATCTTTGACTTTACATTTGTATTTGTCTGAGAGATATTGTATCTTTTAAAAAATTATATTTCAAATACTTTGATAATTTTTCTAAGTTTCTGGAGTCTCCTCAAAATGTATTCCAAGATGCCAGTGTTTATCTAATGTGAAAAAGAAGGGGAAAAAAATCTAGTTTCCTTTCAAGAGCTTCCTATTTTTCTTCTTTTCATAAACTATTGAAATAATCATCTACTACCACTGTCTCCATTTCATTACTTCTCACTTGCTCTTCAACCCATCCCAATCCAGTTTTTGCCTCCACTGAATCTCTGACATTGATCTTGCCACAGGGACAATCTCATCAATACCCTCCTTGCTGCTTAAATCAATGAACATATCTCAGTTTCCAACTCATTTAGCACTCTAGGCTGTTCTTCCTCTTGAATTTGTCTCCTTTCCTGGGCTTCTGTGACACTGCACTCTCCTGTTTTTCCTCCTATCTCTTTGGCAATTATTTGGCTTTCTTCTTATTTCTTGGTCTTAGTCCTTTTTTGGTATGGATACATAATTTGTGGGTTATCTCACCTTCATGACATCCATCTACATATTGATAACCTCTTAGTTTGTGGTGCTGTAATAGGCTATCTGAAACTAGGTAATTTATAAAGATCAGAAATTTATTTACCACAGTTCTGAAGGCTGGAGTGTCCAAGGTCAAGGTGCTAGCAGGTGCACTATCTGATGATGGTCTGGTCTGTGTCCAATATGGTGTCTTGAATGCTGTATCCTCCAGAGGGAAGGGAGGAATGCTGTGTACTCAAACAGCAAAAGGAAGAAGGGCAAAAAGGAACTAATCTTCCTCCATCAAGCCCTTTTATTTTAATTTATTTTATTTTTTTGAGACAAAGTCTCCCAGTGTCGCCCAGGCTGGAGTGCCCTGGCCCAATCTCAGCTCACTGCAACCTCCACCTCCCTTGTTTAAGCAATTCACCTGCCTCACCCTCCGGAGTACCTGGGATTACAGGTGCATGCCACCATGCCCTGCTAATATTTCGGTATTTTTAGGAGAGATGGGGTTTCACATGTTGGCCAGACTGGTCTCAAACTCCTGAGCTCAGGCAATCCGCCCATCACAGCCTTGCAAAGTGCAGGGATTACAGGCATGAGTCACTGTGCCCAGCCCATCAAGCCCTTTTATAATTAATTGATTCATAAAGGTGGTGGCCTCATGACCTAAACACCTCTCAAAAGGCCACACCTCTCAAGACTATTGCATTGGGGGTTAAATTTCAACATTAATTTTTCATGGGAAAAAACATAGAAACTTCCAAATATGTATGCCAAAGCCAGACATTGATTTCTTAATTTTGTGTATACATGGAACAGAATGCCAAGTGGGGTTTTTCTGTTGTCTCAGCATTTTGGTCAGATCTCAAAACTGAGAACAAAGGGTATAAGAGACAACTTACCACAAAGTAAAGTGCCAGATCACTCATTGCAAAACTTAATAAAGAGTAACACAAAAAATAATTTCTAAATGTTAGCTCATGACAAACCTAGGGTAAAATGGGAAAAAATTCAACATCTTAATAATAAAAATTTAAAATGCAGAAATTCTTTGGAGAGGTTTGCTTGCATACTGTATTGCAAACCCACATTCATGAGAATGAGCTAGGTGTTTCTCTCATCACCTCAAGCTGTATGAGAAAGTCTACAGTAGACTCAGTTCAGTTGGGTGTGGGTTAGACTGCAGAAGTCTCCAATCACATGTGATGTTAAGGCACCAGAACAAAGTTTAGTGAGATTTTCTGGAGAAGCTGACATTATCTCCTTGGATTTGCAAGACACAGGGAACTGGTGACTGAGGCTTGCTTGAAGAAATCTGAAAACAAGAGATTTTACAGTCACTCCCTGATGGGAAAATGTGAATGGATGTTTTTTTTCTTGTAGACTAAACAAAGGTTGTATTTGAGTCATCTTTAAATGGATTTCTACAAAGAGTAAGTTGATTCAAGAAAAAAGAGGCTGATACATTGTGTGTATGTGCACCATATGTGTATGGCAGGGAGTGGGGAGGTGCAGCAGAGGAGTCAAAAGTATCCAGCTAGAGATTTTAATGCCAGTACTAGAGAATGAGGAAGTAGGACATGTCCAAGAAACAGGCAAAGCTACTCCATAAAACAAAGCATTTAGTTATCTGCCATTTCCAGAGATCATTGACACCAGATTATAATTCTATTAATCAAGTAATAAATTTTATGCCCCTTACTATTGTTCAATTCTTCTCAGTTCCAACCCAAATCATATTAAAAGGCATTCTCTAACTCTAAATAATTCATAGCTCAGGATGAGAAGAGATAGAACTAGTATTATTTTGGTAAGGTAATATATTTTTGTTGTATATGAAACCATATTTCTGACAGGCAAAGGACATTTATCCATTTTCTTAGATTAATACTCATAAACTCTCTATAAAACATGCTTACTTATGGCTATGGCACAGTGAATGTTCACTGTTAGTTGGCTATTCTCTAGTACATCTAACTCTTCTGCTGACAGAAATCAAATTGTACTCCCTCTTGGAGGATAGTATTTTTTTCCAAACTATATATATCACTTATCTTTTTAAATGTAATTACATAATTCAGTTAAACCTTACATTAACTAATACAAGAGGAAAGACAGAACAAACATAAAAAATAACAAAATTCCAACAAAAAGTCTAACATATCAATAATCACACAAAATATAAGTGATCTAATCACACCAATTAGAAGAGTATAGGAATGTGGAAAAGTTGACAGCATAACTGTATGCTATTTTCTTTGACTGACTTCAAACATAATAACATAGGTAGGTTGAAAGCAGAAGTCAAAAAAAGACATAGACTATAAACTTTTATCAAAAGAAAGTAGAAGTATCTATATTAATATCAGATGAAATAGACTTTAGATCATATAAATTTACCAGAGACAGAAAGGAATATTACGAATTATAAAAATGGTTAACTGACTAAAAGATATTTCAATCCTAATTCTGTATGTATGAATCAACAGAGCTACAAAACATGTAAAGCAACAACTGATAGAACTGAATAGAGAAATAGACAAATTCACAATGATATTTCAATATTTTTAACACCTCTCTCTCAACATTTAATAGAATAACTTGATTGAAATCCATTAATGATATAGAAAAACTCATCAACACCATAAATCAACAGTACCTAATTTATATTTATGGAACATCTCACCCAGGAAAGGCAAAATAAACATTCTTTCCAAGTGTCCTTGGAATGTATACCAAGATAGACCATATTTCAGGCCATAAAACAAACCTCAACAAATTTAAAATAATTAAAATCATACACAGTGTGTTTTTCCAACCAAAGTGGAATAAATCTAGAGATCAAAAACAGAAAGGTAACACGAAAATCATCAAACTCTCGGAAACTAAACAATACACTTCTAAACAATCCATGGATCAAAAAGGAAGTCTCAAAGAAAATTTTAAAAAATATATTGAACATTTGCTAGAGCTTCCAAACTAGTAGTTCTGCTTCTGTCTGAACTCTGCAGACAGGCACAACCCTGTATTTCCCCAGGAAGCACATGGAAATTAGATTAGGGCCAACCTGGCAAGGATACAGTTTGACTGCCAACTGTGACCCCTATCTGAGGAAGCCCCATGGACAAGAGCATCCAACAAAAGCAATGTGAGAACAGAGACAATAATCAGAGGAGGCCCCTCCAAGACCCATGAGTAGACTAGAATTGAAGCCAGTCAACTGAAATCACTTTATACTCTAATCAAACCCCCAAGGGCATCAAAGAAGAAAAAAGCCAAACAATTCATCTAAAGGACAGCAACTTCAAAGATTGAAGGAATATCAGCCCACAAAAATGAGAAAGAACTAGCACAAGGACTCTGGCAGCTCAAAAAGCCAGAGTTCTCTAAACGAATGCACTAGTTCCCCAGCAAAGGTACTTAGATGGGTTGAAATGACAAAAATAGAATTCAGAATATGGATAGGAGTAAAAATCACTGAGATTCAGAAGGACATTCATCAAAACCTAATCCAAGGGAGCTAAGAATCACAGTAAAATGATATAGGAGCTGACAGGCAAAATAGCCATTATAAAAAAGAACCAAACAGATCTGACAGAGCTGAAAAATACACTATAAGAATTGCATAATCGAACCACAAGTATTAACAGCAGAATAGACCAATCTAAGGCAAGAATCTCAGAGCTTGAAAACTGACTTTCTGAAATAACTCAGTCAGGCAAAAACAAATAAAAAAGAATAAAGAAAACTTCAGAGAAATATGAGATTATGTAAAGAGACCACATCTATGAGTCATTGGCATCTCTGAAAGAGAAAGAAAGAAAGCAAACAACTCAGAAAATGACTTCAGGATATCAACAATGAAAACTTCCGCAAGCTTAATAGAGAGGTGAACATTCAAATCAAGGAAATGAAGAAAACCCCTGCAAGATGTTGCACAAAAAGACCATCCCCCAGGCACTTAATCATGAAATTCTTCAAGATTGAAATGAAACATAAAATGTTAAAGGTAGTTAGAAAGAAGAGGCAGGTCACCTACAAGAGGAAACAAATCAGGCTAAAAGCAGAAACCCCACAAGCCAGACAAATTTGGGGGCCTATATTCGGCATTCTTAAAGAAAAATATTCCAATCAAGAATTTCATACCCAGCCAAACTAAGCTTCATAAATGAAGGAGAAATTAGATCCTTTTCAGATAAGCAAATGCTGTTGGGAATTTCTTACCACCAGACCTGCCTAATAAGAGGTCCTGAAAGAATCACTAACTATGGAAAGGAAAGACACTACAAAAGCACTACAAAAACATGTCACACATGTCAATACTAACCTTAAATGTAAACAGGTTAAATGCCCCAATTAAAAGGCACGGAATGGAAAGATGGATAAGAAGCAGGGCCAAATGGTATGCTATCTTCAAGAGACCATCTCACGTACAATGACATCCATAGGCTCAAAATAAAGGGATGGAGAAAAGTCTACCAAGCAAACGGAAAACAAAAAAAGCAGGGGCTACAATCCTAATATAATAGCGATCAAGCAAGATAAAGCAGGGCATTATATAATGGTAGATAGTTCAACTTACCAAGAAGACCTCACTATCTTAGATATATAGATACATAACACAGGAGCACCCAGATTCATAAAGCAAGTTCTTAGAGACCTATGAAGAGATCTAGATTCCCACACAATAACAGGAAGAGACTTTAACACCCCACTGACAATATTGGACAAGTCATCAAGGCAGAAAATCAACAAAGATAGTCAGGACTTGAACTCAGCATTTGATCAAATGGATGTACTAGACATTTACAGATGTCTCCACATAAAAACAACAGAATATACATTCTTCTCATCGCCACATGGCACGTACTCCAAAATCAACCACACAATTGGACATAAAACAACGCTCAGCAAATTAAAAAAAGAACCAAAATCATACCAACCATACTCTTGGACCACAGCACAATAAAAATAGAAATCAAGGGCCAGGCATAGTGGCTCGTGCCTGTAATCCCATCATTTTGGGAGGCTGAGGCAGGCAGATCACTTGAGGTCAGCAGTTTGAGACCAGCCTCGGCAACATGATGAAACCCCGTGTCTACTAAAACTATAAAAATTAGCTGGGTGTGGTGGCATGCACCTGTACTCCCAGCTACTTAGGAGACTGAGGTACAAGAATCACTTGAACCCAGGAGGTGGAGGTTGCAGTAAGCCAAGATTGTGCCATTGCACTCCAGCCTAGGCAACAGAGTGAAAGTCTGTCTCTCTCTATACATATAATATAATATAATATAATATAATATAATATAATATAATATAATATAATATAATATAATATAACATAACATAACATTAAAAATAAAAATAAATAAAAAATAGAAATAAATATTAATAACTCAAAACAGTAATGTTACATGGAAATTAACCTGCTCCTGAATGACTTTTGGGTAAATAATAAAATTAAGGCAGAAATCAAGATATTCATTAGAAACTAATGAGAACAAATACATATCAAACTCCCTGGGACACAGCTAAGAAAATGTTAAGAGGAAAGTTTATAACATTAATGCCCATATTAAAAAGTTAGAAAGATCTCAAATTAGCCTAACATTACAACAAGAAGAACTAGAGAAGCAAGAGCAAACCAAACCCAAGACTAGCAGAAGACAAGAAATAACCAAAATCAGAACTGAAATGAATGAAACTGAGACACAAAAAACTATACAAAATATAAATGAATCCAGGAGTTGGTTTTCTGAAAAAATTAATAAGATAGATAAAACAGTAGTCAGACTAGCAAAGCAAAAAAGAGAGAAGGTCCAAATGAACACAATTAGAAATAACAAAGGGGATGTTATCACTACCCCACAGAAGTACAAACAACCATCAAAGACTACTGCTATGAACACCTCTGTGAACACAAGCTAGAAAATCCAGGACAAATGGATGAATTCCTGGACACATACAATTGCCCAAGGCTGAACCAGGAAGAAAGTGAATAGACGAAAAATGAGTTCCAACACTGAATTAGTAATAAAAAGCCTACCAACCAAAAAAGCCCAGGACCAGAAGGATTCATACCTGAATTCTACCAGATGTATAAAGAACAGCAGGTACCATTCCTGCTGAAACTATTCCAAAAAATTGAGAAGGAGATTCCTCCCAGACTCCTATGAGGCCAGCATCATCATGATACCAAAAACTGGCAGAGAAATAAGGAAAAAAGAAAACATTCAGTCCATATCCTTGATGAACATGGATGCAAAAGTCAACAAAATACTAGGAAACCAAATCCAGCAGTACATTAGAAAGCTAATCCAACATGATCAAGTAGAGTTTAAGGTTGGTTCCACATATGCAAATCAGTAAATGTGACTCATCACACCAACAAAACTAAAAGCAGAAACCACAGGATTATCTCAATAGGTGCAGAAAAGACTTTTGATAAAATTCAACATCGCTTCATGTTAAAAACCTCTACAAACTTGGCACGAAAGAATCATACTTCAAAATAATAAGAGCCATCTATGACAAACCTATGGCCCACATTACAATGAATGGGCAAAAGCTAGAAGCAGTCTCTGAAAACCAGCATAAGGTAAGGATGCACTCTCTTACCACTCCTATTCATAATAGTATTGGAAGGCCTGGCTAGAGCAATCAGGCAAGAAAAAGAAATAAAAGGCATCCAAATAGGAAGAGACAAAATCAAACTATCCCTCTTTGCAGTTGACATGATTCTGTATGTAGAAAACCCCATAGTCTGGGTACAAAAGCTCCTTGATATGATAAACAAATTTAATAAAGTTTCAGGATATAAAATCAATGTACAAGAATCACTAGTATTCCTATACACCAACAACATCCAAGCCTAGAATCAAATCAGGAATGCAATCCTATTCACAGTTGCCACAAGAAGAAGAAAATACTGAGGAACATAGCTAATGAGGGTGATGAAAGATCTTTACACGGATAATTTTAAAATACTGCTCAAAGAAATCAGAAATGATATAAACAAATGGAAAAATATTTCATGCTCATAGATAGGAAGAATAATATCATTAAAATGGCTATACTGCCCAAAGCAATGTACAGATTCAATGCTATTCCTATTAAACTGCCAATGGCATTCTTCATAGAATCACGAAAAGCTCTTTTAAAATATATATGGAATAAAACAACGTCCATGTAGCCAAGGCAATCCCAAGCAAAAAGAGCAAAGCTGGAGGCATCACATTACCAGACTTCAAAATCAACTAAAGGGCTACAGTAACCAAAACATGCTACTGGTACAAAAAGAGACAGAGACATAGACCAATGGAACAGAATAGAGAGTACAGAAATAAGGTTGCACACCTACAACCATCTGATCTTTGACAAAGCTGACAAAACAAGCAGTGAAGAAAGGATTCCCTATTCAATAAATTGTGTTGGGACAACTGGCTAGCCATATGCAGAATAATGAAACCGGACCCCTACCTTATACTACATACAAAAATCAACTCCAGATAGATTGAAGACTTCAATGTAAAACTTAAAACTATGAAAACTTTGGGAGATAACCTTGGAAATACCATTGTGGGCATAGGGTTTGGCAAGATTTTATGATGAAGAGTCCAAAAGCAATTGCAAGAAAAAAAAAAATAACAAATAGAATCTAATTAAATGAAAGAATTTCTGCACAACAAAAGAAACTATCAACAGGGTAAACAGAGAACCTATGGAACAGGAGAAAATATTTACAAACTACGCATCCAACAAAGGTCTAATATGCAGAATCTATAAGGAACTTAAACAAATTTACAAGTAAAAACCAAACAACCCCTGAAGAAGTGGGCAAAGGACATGAACAGACATGTCTCAAAAGAAGACATACATGTGGCCAACAAGCACATGAAAAAAAGCTCAACATCACTAACCATTAGAGTCATGCAAATTAAAACCACAAAGAGATACCATCTCACACCAGTCAGAATGGCTATTACTGAAAAGAAAAAAATAAGAGATGCTGATGAGGTTGTAAAGAAAAGGGAATGCTTACACACTGCTGGTGGGATGGTAAATTAGTTCAACCATTTGGAAAGCAACAGCTTTCCCAGCAATCCCATTATTAGGTATATACCCAAAGGAATATACATTGTTCTACCATAAAGACACATGCACATGTTCATTGCAGCACTATTTACAATAAGAAAGACATGGAATCAACATAAATGCCCATCGACATTAGACTAGTTAAAGAAAATGTGGCTGCCCAGGGTGCAGTGGCTCATGCCTGTAATCCCAGCACTTTGGTAGGCCAAGGTGGGCAGATCACCTGAGGTCAGGAGTTCAAGATCAGCTTGGCCAACATGGTGAAACCCTGTCTCTACTAAAAATACAAAAATTAACTGGGCATGGTGGCATGTGCCTGTGGTCCCAGCTACTTGGGAGGCTGAGGCAGGAGGATCACTTGAACTCTGGAGGCGGAGGTTGCAGTTAGCTGAGATTGCATCACTGCAGTCCAGCTTGGGTGACAAGAGTGAGACTCCGTGGAAGAAGAAGAAGAAGGAGAAGGAGAAGAAAATGTGGTGCAAATACATCATGAATACTATGCAGCCACAAAAAATATTAAGATTATGTCCTTAATTTCAATATTTTTAAGATTAATCTTAAATATAGATAGAGCTGGAGGACATCATCTTAAGCAAACTAACACAGGCACAGAAAACCAAATACTACATGTTCTCACTTATAAATGAGTGCTAAACAATGAGAACACATGGCTGCTGGGAGGAGAACAACAGACACTGGGGCCTACTTGAGGGTACAGGATGGGAGGAAGGACAGTATCAGAAAAAGTACCTATTGGGTACCAAGTTGGTTACCCATGTAATAAAGTTATCTGTACACCAAACCCCCGTGACACAGAGTTTACCTTTTTAACAAACTTATGCATGTGCCTCTGAACCTAAAATAAAAGATAAAAAAAGGAGCTAAGACTTATTCAAAGCAAAAAAAAAAACAAACAAAAAACAAATCAAAACAAAAAACACCCTCTAAAGAAACATGTCATCACACTATAGGCTTTGGATTTTTAAAGAGTATACATTTAAAGAGTGTACATTTTAAAGAGTGTACATTTACTCAAAGGTACGTGTAGTGTTGGATAAGCAGTGTTCTGTTGGCTAAGAAGAACATCTACTCTTAAGTTTTATCTTGTCCTCTGATCTTTATAAATGATTGACCATTCTACCTGATTTGAAAAGGATTTATATTTAAAACTATTAATAAACATCAAAAAATCTTTAAAAAATACATTGAACTGAATGAACAAACTGAATAAAAATGAAAAAAAAAAAACCAGAATTTCTGAAATAACAGCTAAAGCAGTCTCAAGATGGAAGTTTAAAACATTAAATGCTTACTTAGAAAACAGAAAAATTCTCATATCAATAACTTAAGGTCCTATTTTAAGACCCTAGGAAAAACAAGAGCAAAATAAATCCAGAACAAACAGAAGAACTGTAATACTAAATACAGAAGACATCAAGGAAATTAAAACAGATTAACAATGAAACAAAAAAGCTAGTTCATTGTAAAGATCAGTAAAATTGACAAAACTTTAGCAGGGTAAAGAAAAAAGAGAGATGACACAAAAGAATGGGAATGAAACAGAGACTATTAATACATAACTTGTGGATATTGAAAGAATAAGAAAGGAATACGATGAACAATTCTATACACACATTATTATAGCTTAGATAAAAGAAACTAATTCCTTGAAATGCACTAAATATCAAAACACATTCAATATGAAATAGTTTGTATAACTCCACAATTATTAAGAAAATCACATTTATAATTTTAAAATTCCAAAAAAGAAATATACAAACTAATTCTTTGAAATGCACTAAATATCAAAACTCATTCAATAGGAGATAATTTATATAACTTCATAATTACTAAGGAAGTCACATTTATAATTTAAATATTCCAAAAAAGAAATATACAAACACAATTTTTAAATAGAGAATTCTACCAACTCCTTAAATAAAAATCAGCACAAAATTTACAGAATAAATTTCAGAAAATAGGAGAGGAGGTAATACTTCTTAAATCATTTTATGAAGCTAGTATTCCATGATACTAAAATCAGACAAAAACAGTACCAAAAAAAAAAAAAAATCAACAAAAAAAGTGAACAACAACAACAACAAAAATCCAAAGACCAAAAACTATACACCAATATACCTCATACGGATACAAAGATTCATAACAAAATATAAAGAAACATAATTTTTAATATATAAAATAGGTATATACTATAACTGATTAAGACTTATTATAGAGAAATAAGGCTGGTTCAATATTATAAAAATGATCAATGAAAGTCATCATATTAATAGATGAAAGAAGAAAAATTATAGGATTATATGATTTAGTACAGAAAACTGTCAAGAAAACTCAGCACTAATCCATGATTAAAATTATCTGAAGAGTAGAATTGAGGAAGACTTCCACAATTTGACAAAAGCATCTCTGAAAAACTTATGGGTAACATTATGCTTACTGGTAAAGACTGAATGCTTTTTTCCGTTTAGATTGTGAACAAAGCAAGGATGTTCATTCTTATCTGTCTTAACCAATATTGGAATAACTTTCAGTATTGGAAGTTATGGCCAATGCAATAAGGCAAGAAATGGAAACAAAAACATAAATATTGGAAAAGGTAAAATAAAACAGTGCCTATTTGCAGATGACATGGTTGCAAAAGAATAAAACTCTTCCAATTTGCAGCTGACATGGAAAATTTCAAATAATCTATAAAAAACATTCTAAAACTAAATAATGAGTTTGGCAAGATCACACAATATAAACTATGCATACAAAATTATTGTATTTCTTTATACTAACAATAAACATGTGAATACTGAAATTAATAATATAATATCATTTATTATTATTTTAACAAAATATTTACATGTAAATATAAAAAAGTTTAGGACTTCTATGCTAAAACTACAGAACACTGATTAATTCAAAGAAGATCTAAATAAATGGAGACAAATACTGTGTTCAGGGATTAACTCAACAAAGTAAAAATGTCAATTCTACTCAAATTAATATACAGATATGACAAATTCCTATAAAAGAGCAAGATGTTTTGTAGAGACAAGACTTTTATAGCATTCATATGGAAAGCAAAGAAAGTACAATAGCTAAAACTGTTTTTGTAAAAAATAAAATGAGAGGAAGTCATTAACTTGATTTTAAGAATTATTATATAGCTACAATTGAACTTCAATGAAGGAGGAATTGTCTTTTAGCCTTTTCAGTAATTGCTGGAACAACTGGATATCAATAGGCAAAAACAAACAAACTCAAGGTAAAACTTCCCCCAAAATAAACTCAGAATTGATCACAGACTTAAATGTAACATGTAAAAATATAAAACTTTTAGAAATAAACATATAAGAATCCTTCAGAATCCAGGGTGAAGAGTTCTTAGCCTTGACATCAAAATCATGACCCATAAAATGAACATTGATACATTTGACTCCATCAATATTAAAAACTTTTAGTCTAGTAAATACCTTAATAAGATGACAAAAAGAGAAGCAGCAAAGTGGGAGAAAATATTCGCAAATCACATATATGTCAAGTGACTAGTATCTGGAACATATAAATAACTCTCAAAACTCAACAGCAAAATCAAAACAAAAACAATCCAAGCAGAAAGTGGGCAAAAGTCCTAAGAGCCATTTAACCTCAGAGAATACACAGATGGTAATGACCACATGAAAAGATGTTCAACATCATTAGCTATGAGGGAAATGCAAACTAAAACCTAATCAGATATTACAATACACTTATCTGAATGGCTAAAATACAAAAAATGTAACAATACCAAATGCTAGCAAGGATGTGGGGAAACTGGATCACTTATGCATTGTTAGTAATGTAAAATAGTACATCTACTCTGGAAAACAGTTTGGGAGTGTTTTAAAAAGCTGAAGCTGAAACTACCATATGCTCCCCCCAACTGCACTTTTCAACATTTATTTCAGAAAAATTAAAATTCACATTCATACAAGAACCTGTATATGAATATTCACATTCATATAGTAGCTTTATTTGTAATAGGTAAATATTACAACCAACACACATACTCTTCAATGAATAGTTAAACAATCTGGTATGTCTATATCATGGAATACTATACAGCAATAAAAAAGAACAAACTATTTGTACATGTACTCAGACACAGATGGATCACAAGGTGAATGAAGAAAGCCAATTTTAAAAGGTTTACAATTATATTTATAATTCCATTTACAGAACATTCTTAAAATAACAAAATTATGCAAATGAAGAACAGATCAACATTAGTCAGGGTGAAGGAGGTGGTGGTGCTGGAACAGAAGTGGCTGTGACTAGGAAATGGATCAGGAAGGATCTATGTGGTGATAGAAATATGTATCTTGACTGTATCAATGCAAATACTCTGGTCGTAATATGCATTGTAGTTCAGCAGATGTTACCATCGAGGGAGTAAAGGCTACATGGGATCTCTTTTATTTCTTACAACTCTGTGCATCTACAATTATCTAAAAATACAAAGTTTGATTAAAAAAACAAACATACTAATCCATCTGATAATTATTAATCACCAGTAGGCTTTGCTATTCAATATATGAATTCAACTCTTAATTCACATATCAAATTAGCAGAAATGCAATTTTGCTTATGAACTTGCTTTTACTTTTAGTAAATGTTTATATTGGATGATTTGATCATCTGCACTGGTGACTTAAATAAGGTAAAAGATATGTGCAGAATGAGGATAATTGAATATTACTATAAACAGATATTGTGAATAATCAAGAAAGTAAATTGAAAGAAGCTTTGGTGATAAAAATCTCACCATGACTATGATTTGGTTCATACATGTCTAACACTCCTAATGATGGCAAAAGGAAAAGATCAAACACAACTATTTCATGTGGGGAGAAATAAAATAAGCAACAGTAAAATACAGCTATGAAAACACAATATTTAACTAGATTTTACTTATTTGGCAAGTACTGCAATTAAGAAACTATAATCTTGTAATAACAAGTTAATATTCTATTCCTAAGAAACAAAGAAATGCCACTAAGTTCATACCATAAAGTACAACCATTAAGTTCAGGCCATTATTTTATTTTAGATAAAAATTTAAATACCTCAGTTATCTGATGTGTTAGAAGTGGAAAATTAAAACATGTGGTGTATGTGATGTAAATTGAGAATATTATGCAACAATAATGTTTATTTTGAGGGATGGGATAAAATTGTTATGATGGGTTGATGGAAGTACTAAGGCAGACTTATAATTTTTATTCTACATGCATCAGTATTTTTGAACTTTTTATCAGTATGAGCTTATTTTATGCTTATTTTAAAAAGAACAAGATGGAAAAATAAAAATGAAACACAAAAAGTACTCAGATAAACTTAATTGCAAAAAAAAATATGATCATTCCAACCAAGTAAAAATACTAAAATCCTTCATGAGAAAAACCAAGAAAGTAGAAGACAATAATTTCTTCTTAAGGAGAATTAATCATAGAAGAGCATTACCTCATATCGCACTGGTGTGCTGGAGCTTAGTTTTTGTTCTCATACAAAACCTGAGTGAATACTTCGTAAGAAAAATTCTAAAGAAGCCTTAGCAATAATTACAGTGTGCAAGACCTCACTAGGAGTGATGCTGACTCCTATTTCCAACAGAGGAAGTACAGATTAGAGCAGAAAAACAAATCACTGGTGCTGGTAATAATGCAGTAACTTAATAGAGTCTAGTGATAAGAGTAGCTACATTTAAAATTAGCTGCAGTTTCACCTTGATATTTTACTTTTTTTTTTTTTTCCTGTAAAGAGAAGCCATAAGCATGAGTTTTTACAAATCTGGGCAAGGATATACCAGCTAGTGTTTGATTCCATTTAGCAAAAGTGTTTTCTGATAATCAGATTTCTGTATTTCCTTAGGTACAACTACTTTATGAAAGGTTTCTGTAGAACCAAAATATAAGGACAAATCTGTTTTTCTACTCTGTAATAACATCTGGTCAAATAACCACTTTCCTGTAGACTAGAGCATTGCCGTATATTGGTTAAGTCTGTTTGCTGAGTTTAGGCAACATACATTCCTGGAACAATGGTGACTCTCTAAACCTCAAGGTTTGTAGGGAAAGCAGTTTTGGGCAAGAAAGAAAGAAAGGTTACTGTGCACATTCAGAAAAAGCCAAACCCTAAGAGCAGCAACAAGAGCAAAAACAATAAAACTAAAGCAAGCGTTTTTCTCTGATAGGCCTTTATGCACTTCAGATATCATAGCTAACTATTTTCAGTTTGGAAAGAAGAAAGCCAATTCTCCAAGAACTGTGCCAAAATAGAGGAAACAATTCATTCTTTTTAAGTAATAATAATAATAATAATAATAAATAACCTGGTAGATTACAGTAGGTAAAATCCCAAAATTTCTATATTCTCCCCTCCGCACCTTCTCTCTTTCCTTTCTTTCTTCCTTCCTTTCTTTTTTGAGACAGGATCTTGCTCCGTAGCCCAGGCTGGAGTGCAGTGGAGTGATCTGCACTGACTGTAGTCTCAACCTCCCAGGCTGAAGTGATCCTCCAGTGTCAGCTTCCCAAGTAGCTAGGACTACAGGCATGAGCCACCATACCCAACTATTTTTGTTTTCTTGTTTGAAGTTTCTATTCTTTTTATTTACAACAATTAATCTTTTGTCTGACAGGTAAGTTATAGTAAAATTGTATTTTTATAAAACTGTGACAAAGACCTAAATCTCAAAGGGAAAAAAATAATTCATTTAGAAACCAAAATGGCTGCTACCTACAAGAAGTCACTATACCATGTAGGGAGACAGGAAGTTGGGGGAATAAATGTGACACTATAAACTGATAAATCTGTGTGCAAATGTAAGGATGTGTGCAGTGAAAATTAAGTGATGGTCCCTACAGCTGTTTGATCTTTCTGAAGACGGATCTTTTATGGATTAAATGAGAGCATATATTACATTTTTTATTCTATCTAAAAACAATGGTATAATTACTAGTTTAAATGGTACACTTACAGTGAGACTTCATAGCAATATATATTACATCTAGGGTGATATAGTGTCTTTTTCTCCCAGACGGTTTTTTAACTGTAACTGTAATTCTTTGTCTTGAAGTGAATTGCCTGTCTATAAGGTTTACTTGTATGTCAAGTTGCTTATACGCATGCTGACATGCATATTTTTGCAGTTACTTTTGACAGAAAGTGGCTGGCACATGGCCATGTTGAGAGATATGAAGATGGCCAGTGAGAAAGGATGAGGTGTGAAAGCCACAATCCCAAAGCAGTTCTTGTGCAGGCTTTGCTTTAGGACTTTGATTATTTCATGCTTGCATCTACATTTTGAAATGTGCCTCCTGGTCTCTGATTCTAACAATGCTGTTTCTACAATCTCTAGTTTGTTCCCAGTGAATTCATGTTCCAGCTAATTCACATCAAGCAGCTATCACCAATGTCCAAACAAGCTGTCTAGGGCAACCACTTACCTTCTTACATTGGCAATTAAACCCTTCAGTTGAGACCACTAATTTGCACTTGAGAAACCTTGAATTTATCTTGCTCAAATGAGTTCTCATTTTTAGGTTTCAGGAATGTTGACACCACCTCCTCTATCACTTCTCTACTCCTCACCCCTTTCCTTGACAATAACTGAAGTTTAATAGGTGCCACATTATGGAAGCTTAATAAATCATTCTTGGATGAATGAATGAATGCAAATATCCCATATATTAATATTTTGAGAATTCTTGAATTGTATCGCTGCAACTTTTTTGATTGAAATTACCTTAAGAATATCATAAACATTTAAAATGTTGCAAAACATATATAAATTAAAAGTAAGTCTTCCAAGACAGCTCAGAAACTATTCTCTTATATATTTTGCACTCATAGCCAAAACATATAAAAGTATATATGTACATATTCAGCCATAAAAAGACATGAAACAATGGCATTTGCAGCAACCTGGATGGAATAGGTTATTCAAAGTGAAGTAACTCAGGAATGGAAAACTAAACATCGTGTGTTCTCACTCATAACTGGGAGCTAAGCTTTGAGGATGCAAAGACGTAAGGATGATACAATGGACATGGGAGACTTGGGAGAAATGGTGGGAAGTGGGTGAGGGATGAAAGGCTACAAATTGGGTACAGTGTATACTGCTTGGGTGATGGGTGCATCAAAATCTTGCAAATCACCACTAAAGCACTGACTCATGCAACCAAATACCACCTGTTGCCCAAAACCTATGGAAGTAAAAAATTACATATATACATATTCAAAGTCTTTTACCATTTTTTATCCAGGAGATTATATTCTATACATAGTTTTATACCTTAATTTTTATTTAACAATAAATCTTACAAATTGTTTATATCATCACATATAATGAATGAGCACCTTACTCATTCTTTTATACAACTGGATAGTATTTTAATGATGAAATGTGTAATAGCACTTGAATTATACTTTTACAATTAGAATACAGGGAGAAAATGAGTAAGGTAAATCTCAGGCTTGCGAAATTACAAACTCTAAATGTTCAAAAGATTTTTTTTTGTTGTTGTCAAGTAACCTTGAGAATCTGGATAAAAGATACCAGAAAAAAAGAATAAAAAAGAACAACACTAAAAGCAAAAGAAAGTCAGACAAAAAGATTCTTTTTATATCTAAATCTCTAGAAAATAAACTTCTGCTTTATCTTTTCCATAACTTATTCTTCTGGCAATTAATGAGATGTGTTAAAATATGACTTCATTTAGAGATTGGGAGCAGGGAATTACTAATGATGGAAGAAAAAGGGAGAGGCAGAGGTTGAAGGTCAGTCACAGTGACACACGCAGACCTAATAAGAGGGAGCAGTTTGATTTCATGTCAACCAGCATTTTGCAAACAATTACTCAGGCAAGATGCTTATTGCTTTTAATCTAGAAAGACAAATGACAATTCTACACAACATATGCTTAGTCCCAGGTGAGTAATTATAGACTGTAATTGTTAAAGGAGTGTGCTAAAAATATTAACACTTTAGGTAACTTCCTTCTTAGGCCAAGGGGAAGTACTAGATAGCTTTTAGTGGTCTGCTTCTATCAAGGAGAACTTGGTGGTGCCAGATAGGAGAATATCTCTTTAGGATAATAATCCTAGACAGGCTAATATATCACATATGCCTCAGCAATCTCTAAGCAACAGTTGCATTATTTATTATTCATATAAATCCTGAGCGTTAGTGATTTATACACCTTGACAAAATGAGAGATTTGAAAGAATTCTAAAGAAGTAAACCTTTTTCAATGAATGTTTTACTAATGAACCATTCTAGACACAACCAGAAGTCTACACACAGTACTTTATAAATTATATATGTTTTTAATTTCTAGTATCATATGTGATTTTGTAAGTTTTTTTATTTTTTATTTATTTATTTATTTTAGACTATGGTATAGTGGGAGAGCATGGTTTGGGATGTAAGATAAACTTGCTTCATATCTCAATTTTACCATTCAGTGGTTAAACCATTTCTGTGAAATTCCTTTTGTCTTCAGTTTTTCTCAGTGTTGTTGTGAGTAATAAAGAGGTAATTTGGATCAGAGTTTTTTTGAGATTAAAAAAAAAACAAAACTGTTTTCCAGGCTAGGTGGCTGAATAGGAGTGGCTCTGGTCTGCAGCTCCCAGAGAAATCAGTGCAGAAGGCAGGTGATCTCTGCATTTCCAACTGAGGTACCTGGTTCATTTCACTGGGACTGGTTAGACAGGCGGTGCAGCCCACAGAGGGTGAGCAGAAGCAGGGTGAGGCGTTTTCTCACCCAGGAATCACAAGGGTTCAGGGAACTCCCTCCCATAGTCAAGGGAAGCCGTGAGGGACCCTGCCGTGAGGGATGGTGCTATCCAGCAGTGATACTATGCTTTTCCCATGGTCTTTGTAACCCACAGACCAGGAGATTCCCTCAGGTGCCTACACCACAAGGGCCTTGGGTTTCAAGGACAAAATTGGGCAGCTGTTTGGGCAGACACTGAGCTAGCTGCAGGAGTTTTTTTTCATACCCCAGTGGTGCCTTGAATGCCAGCAAGATAAAACTGTTCACTCCCCTGGAAAGGGAGCTGAAGCCAGGGAGTCAAGTGGTTTTGCTCAGCATATCCCACCACCACAGAGCCCAGTAAGCTAAGATGTACTGTCTTGAAATTCTCACTGCCAGCACAGCAGTCTGAAGTTGACCTGGTATGCTCGAGCTTTGTGGGTGGAGGGGCACCTGCCATTACTGAGGCTTGAGTAGGCAGTTTTCCCCTCACAAGGTAAAAAAAGCCACTGGGAAGTGTGAACTGGGTGGGGCCTACTGCAAGTAGGCAAAGCTGCTGTAGCCAGACTGTCTCTCTAGATTCCTTCTCTCTGGGCAGGGCATCTCTGAAAGAAAGGCAGCAGCCCCAGTCAGGAGCTTATAGATAAAAGTCCCATCTCCCTGGACAGAGCACCTGGGAGAAGGGGTGGCTGTAGACACAGCTTCAGCAAACTTAAACGTTCCTGCCTGCCGGCTCTGAAGAGAGCAGCAGATCTCCCAGCACAGTGCTCGAGCTCTGCTAAGAAACAGACTGGGAGACAACTCCTAGCAGGGGTCGACAGACACCTCACACAGGAGAGCTCTGGCTGGCATCTGGTGGGTGCCTCTCTGGGATGTACCTTCCAGAAGAAACAGGCAGCATTCTTTGCTGTTCTGCATCCTCCATTGGTGATTCCCAGCCAAACAGGGTCTAGAGTGGACCCACAGCAAACTCCAGCAGACCTGCAGAAGGGGGGCCTGACTGTTAGAAGGAAAACTAACAAACAGAAAGCAATAGCATCAACATCAACAAAAAGGATGACTACGCAAAACCTCTATCTGAAGGCCTCCAACAGCAAAGAGCAAAGGTACATAAATCCATGAAGATGAGAAAAAACCCATGCAAAAAGGCTGAAAATTCCAAAAACCAGAATGCTTCTTCTCCTCCAAAGGATCACAACTCCTCACCAGCAGGGGAACAAAATTGGATGGAAAATGAGTTTGATGAATTGACAGAAGTAGGCTTCAGAAGGTGGGTAATAACAAACTCCTCCAAGGTAAAGGAGCATGTTCTAACTCAATGTAAGGAAGCTAACTCCTTGATAAAAGGTTAGAGGAAATGCTAACTAGAATAACCAGTTTGGAGAAGAACATAAATGACCTGATGGAGCTGAAAACCATGGCACGAGAACTACATGATGAATGAACAAGAATCAATAGCTCAACTGATCAAGTGGAAGAAAGGATATCAGAGATTGAAGATCAACTTAATGAAATAAAGCATCAAGACAAGACAGAGAAAAAAGAATAAAAAGGAACAAAAAAAGCATCCAAGAAACATGGGAATATGTGAAAAGAGTGAACTACATTTGATTGGTGTACGTGAAAGTGATGGGGAGAATGGAACCACCTGGAAAACACACTTCAGGATATTATCCAGGAGAACCTCCACAACCTAGCAAGACAGGCCAACATTCAAATTCAGAACATACAGAGAACACCACAAAGATACTCCTCGCAAAGAGCAACCCCAAGACACGTAATCATCAGATTCATGAAGGTTGAAATGAAGGAAAAAATGTTAAGGGCAGCCAGAGAAAGAGGCCAGGTTACAAACAAAGGGAGGCCCATCAGACTAACAGCAGATCTCTCAGCAGAAACCCTACAAGCCAGAAGAGAGTGGGGGTCAATATTCAACATTATTAAAGAAAAGAATTTTCAACCCATAATTTTATATCCAGCCAAACTAAGCTTCATTAATGAAGGAGAAATAAAATCCTTTACACTCAAGCAAATACTGAGGGATTTTGTCACAGCAGGCCTGCCTTATAAGAACTCCTGAAGGAAGCAGTAAATATGGAAAGGAAAAACTGGTACCAACCACAGCAAAAGCAAACCAAAATGCAAAGACCATCGACACTATGAAGAAGTTGCATCAACTAATGGGCAAAATAACCAGCTAGCATCATAATGACAGGATTAAATTCACACATAATAAAATTAACCTTAAATGTAAATGGGTTAAATGCCTCAGTTAAAAGCACAGACTAGCAAATTGGATAAAGAGTCAAGACCCATTGGTGTGCTGTATTCAGGCCCATCTCATGTGCAAAGACACACGTAGGCTCAAAAAAAGGGATGGAGGAAGATTAACCAAGCAAATGGAAAACAAAACAAAAAAGCAGGGATTGCAATCCTAGTCTCTGATAAAACAGACTTTAAACCAACAAAAATCAAAAAAGACAAAGAAGGTCATTATATAATGGTAAAGGGATCAATACAACAAGAAGAGCTAACTATCCTAAATATATATGCACCTAGTACAGGAGCACCCAGATTTGTAAAGCAAGTTCTTAGAGACCTACAAGGAGACTTAGTCTCCCACTGCATAACAGTGGGAGACTTTAACACCCCACTGTCAATATTAGACAGATCAAAGAGACAGAAAATTAACAAGGCTATTCAGGACTTGAACTCAGCCCTGGACCTAGTGAACCTAATAGACATATAAAGAACTCTCCACCCAAAATCAACAGAATATACATTATTTTCAGTGCCACATCACACTTATTCTATAATTGACCACATAATTGGAGGTAAAACTCTCCTCAGCAAATGCAAAAGAATGGAAATCATAACAAACAGTCTCTCAGACCACAGTGCAATCAAATGAGAACTCAAGATTAAGAAACTCACTCAAAACCACACAACTACATGGAAACTCAATAATCTGCTCCTGAGTGACTACTGGGTAAATAAAAAAATTAAGGCAGAAATAAGTAAGTTCTTTGAAATCAATGAAAACAAAGACATAACGTATCAGAATCTCTGGGACACAGCTAAAGCAGTGTTTACAGGGAAATTTATAGCACTGAATGCCCACAGGAGAAAGTGGGAGAGATCTAAAATTGACATTCTAACATCAAAATTAAAATAACTAGAAATGCAAGAGCAACCAAATTCAAAAGCTAGCAGAAAACAAGAAATAACTAAGATCAAAACAGAATTGAAGGAGATACAGACATGAAAAACCCTTCAAAAATTCAATGAATTCAGGGGCTGGTTTTTTGAAAAGATTGGCAAAATAGGTAGACTGCTAGCCAGACTAATAAAGAATAAAAGAGGGAGGAATCAAATAGATACCTTAAAAATTGATAAAGGGGAGATCACCAATGATCTCACAGAAACGCAAACTACCATCAGAGAATACTAGAAACACCTCTATGCAAATAAACTAGAAAATCTAGAAGAAATGGATAAATTCCTGGACACATACACTTTCCCAAGATTAAACCAAGAAGTAGTCAAATCCCTGAATAGACCAATAACAAGTTCTGAAATTGAGGCAGCAATTAATAGCCTAGCAACCAATAAAAGCCCAGGACTAGACAAATTCACAGCCAAATTATACCAGATGTACAAAGAGGAGCTGGCACAATTCCTTCTGAAACTATTCCCAATAATAAAAAAAGAGGGACTCCTCCCTAACTCATTTTTATGTGTTGAGCATCATCCTGAAAGAAAAACCTGGCAGAAACACAACAAAAAAGGAAATTTCAGGTCAATATGCTGATGAACATCAATGTGAAAATCCTCAATAAAATACTAGCAAAACGAATCCAGTAGCACATTGAAAAGCTTATCCACCATGATCAAGTTGGCTTCATCCGTGGGACGCAAGGCTCGTTCAACATATGCAAATCAAAAACATAATCCATCACATAAACAGAAACAAAGACAAAAACCACATGATTATCTCAATAGATGCAGAAAATGCTTTCAATAAAATTCAACACCACCTTCATGCTAAAAACTCTCAATAAACTAGGTATTGATGAAACGTATCTCAAAATAATAAGAGCTATTTATGACAAACCCACAGTCAATGTCATACTGAATGGGCAAAAGCTGGAAGCATTCCCTTTGAAAACTGTCACAAGAAAAGAATGCCCTCTCTCACCACTCCTATTCAACATAGTATTGGAAGTTATGGCCAGGGCAATCAGGTAAGAGAAATAAATAAAGGTTATTCAAATAGGAAGAGAGGAAATCAAATTATCTCTGTTTGCAGATGACATGATTGTATATTTAGAAAACCCCATTGTCTAAGCCCAAAACTCCTTAAGCTGATAAACAACTTCAGCAAAGTCTCAGGATACAAAATCAATGTGCAAAAATCACAAGCATTCCTATATATCAATAATAGACAAACAAAGGCAAATCATGAGTAAATTCCCATTCACAATTGCTACAAAGAGAATAAAATACCTAGGAATACAACTTACAAGGGATGTGAAGGACCTCTTCTAGGGGAATAACAAACCATCACTCAAGGAAATAAGAGAGGACATAAACAAATGGAAAAACATTGCATGGTCATGGATAGGAAGAATTAATATCGTGAAAATGGCCATACTGCCCAATTTGTAGATTCAATGCTATCTTCATCAAGCTACCATTGACTTCCTTCACAGAATTAGAAAAAACTACTTTAAAGTTCGTATGGAACCAAAAAAGAGCCCGTATTGTCAAGACAATCCTAAGCAAAAAGAACAAAGCTGGAGGCATCACGCTACCTGACTTCAAACTATACTACAAAGGCTGCAGTAACCAAAACAGCATGGTACTGGTACCAAAACAGATATGTAGACCAATGGAACAGAACAGAGGCCTCAGAAATAACGCCACACATCTACAACAATCTGATCTTCGACAACCCTGACAAAAACAAGCAATGGGGAAAGGATTCCCTAATTTAATAAATGGTGTTGGGAAAACTGGCTAGCCATATATAGAAAACTGAAATAAGACCCCTTCCTTACACCTTATACAAAAATTAACTCAAGATAGATTAAATATTTAAATGTAAGACCTAAATCCATAAAAACCCTAGAAGAAAATATAGGCAATACCATTCAGGTCCTAGGGATGGGCAAAGACTTCATGACTGAAACACCAAAAGCAACTGCAACAAAAGCCAAAATTGACAAATGGAATGTAATTAAACTAGAGAGCTTCTGCACAGCAAAACAAACTATCATCAGTGAACAGGCAACCTACAGAATGGGAGAAAATTTTTCCAATCTATTCATCTGACAAAGGGCAAATATCCAGAATCTACAAGGACCTTAAACAAATTTACAAGAAAAAAACAACCAACGCCATCAAGTAGTGAGCACAGCATATGAACAGACACTTTTCAAAAGAAGACATTTATGTGGCCAACACACATATGAAAAAAAGCTCATCATCAATGGTCATTAGAGAAATGTAAATTAAAATGAGATACCATCTCATGCCAGTTAGGTGATCATTAAAATGTTAGGAAACAACGATGCTGGAGAGGATGTGGAGAAACAGGAATGATTTTACACTGTTGGTGGGAGTGAAAATTAGTTCAACCAGTGTGGAAGACAGAGTGGTGATTCCTCAAGAATCTAGAACCAGAAACACCATTTGGCCCAGCAATCCCATTACTGGGTATATACCCAAAGGATTATAAATCATTCTGCTATGAAGACACTTGCACACATATGTTTATTGCAGCACTATTAACAATAACAAAGACTTGGAACCAACCCAAATGCCCATCAATGTTAGACAGGATAAAGAAAATGTGGCACATATACACCATGGAATACTATGCAGCCATAAAAAAGAATGAGTTCATTTATTTGCAGAGACATGGATCAAGTTGGAAAGCATCATTCTCAGCAAACCAACACAGGAACAGAAAACCAACCACCACATGTTCTCACTCCTAAGTGGGAGTTGAACAATGAGAACATGTGGGCACAGGGAGGGAAATATCACACATTGGGGTCTGTTGGGGAGTTGGGGGCAAAGGGAGGGAGAGCATTAGGAGAAATACCTAATGTAGATGATGGGTTGATGGGTGCAGCAAAACACCATGGCACATGTATACCTATGTAACAAACCTGCACATTCTGCATATGTATCCCAGAACTTAAAGTATAATAAAAACAAAAACAAAACACAAACTTATGTACCTCTTTAAAAATAAATATATAATCAAACATACACTTGATAATTATACTAATCAACTATTTAATATTAATATTATTAATATCTATTCAATATTATAGACCTCAATTATATTCTATCATTATATTAATTAATAGCATTGATTACTCTCATCTATTATGTGTAACATCAAAAATATATTTGACATTATTTCTAAAATTTTAAATTGAAACTTTGGGCACAAGTTAAAGATGGTATAGTAGATAGTAAGAAAACTAATTTCGCTTTCACACTTATTTCCATGAATATGGTTGACTTCAACATCTGTACACTCATGATATTAGACAATATTAATAAATAATTTATTCCTGGTTACAATTTTAGGTACCATATATAAGCAGATGTTGTTTAAATAATTTGTTCCTGCAGTCTTTTAATATTTCAGTTCGAGTCACTATTCTTCAGCAGTGGGCTGCCTTTTTCTGGATCAGTATCTGGCATGTAATTTGCTTAAATGACTCTCTACAACTCACAAATATCCATCAGTTTTAACCACCATGTATCTTTCTTAGAGCCCATCTCTGAATAAAACACGATGAAGTCATGGCTTTGGTAGATTTGATTTACACATGTAATCCATAAATGATGTAGCTAAGAAGCCAAGAAAGTTTTTAAAAATGATTAGCAAGAATCATTATAGTGTTCAAGAAATGATGCCCGGTTGGAAATGGGTATGTGTTTTATTTTCAACATTGAAACTGAAGTCAGCATGTAGTCCAAAGACAGATCACAGTTAACTATTGTGCCACCCAGAAAAAAAAAACAAAAAAAACTTTTATCGTGAAAAGTGTATTACTTGTTGGGATGGCTTTTACAAACTGTTTTGTTTGCAGTGTTGCTGTTGTGTAGCTCTGTGCAATGAAGATCAGGGTGTGCCGGAGACATAGAAGTTCATTGGTAAAGACTTTCTTCCTCAAGCATGAAAATACCACTTGCAGATGGAAAAATTAAGAAGCCTTTGCAATTGTTAACGAAAGCCACAAACAAAAATTAATATGGCAAAATATGGGATATAAATTATGTGATACTCTAAGGCAAAGTATTTATAAAGTGAGAAAAATAATTGTGATATACAGAATGGGCTATGACAAAGATGAACTAGTTCGGAATTTACTTCCAGGAATCTCGACTAGGTAACTTGGTGCAAAATCCCCCAACCAACATGATTTTAAAAGCTTGACAAGAGTTTTAAAAGTTACTTAAAGCATTAGAAAGTTTTAAAGTTATGCTGAACTCTTGGTTCCCTTCTTCACCTGGATCTTGGCCCAATAAGTCAACACAATCACATCTGGTGTTACTTTTATCCTCGAGTTAGCTACTGATACCATCAAAAGTCGCAATATCCTAGACTTTGGGATTGGACCCGGAAGTGCTACAAACTAAAGGAAAGGTGACCTGACAATTGACCAGCCCTGAAAAGGAAGGAGAACCATTTTCAAATGATCTCAATCCCTGATTGGGTTGTGAAAATTTGAGATGTTTAGTACCGATAGCAGCCTTCCAGAAATAACGATCAACTCCATATTGAAGTAGAAAACATTATTATAGTTCTGTAATTATGTAATGTCCAATACTAGTCAGAAATAACCAGGAACATGAAGCTATAGGGTCGCAAGATCAAGAGAGCAACAGACAATAGAAGCCATAAAAAACTTAAGAGTTATCAGATACAGAATTCAAACTATGATTCAATATGTTCAAGAAAATAAGAAGACAAGGCTAATAATTTTGGAAGGAACTTGAAATATTTATAAAAGAGTCAATGGAAATTATAGAGGGAGAAAAGGGCAGTCCCTACAATTAAGAATTTAATATGATGGTTTAAATGAGATTAGACATAGTTGAAGAGGAAATTAGTGAATGATAAGTCAGAAATATATACAAATAAATACAGATTAAAAACTAGGATGCAAAATACAAATAAGTACATAAGAGACGTAGAGGACACTGTGAACAGGGCTATTATAATTGGAGTCTCAGAAGTAGCAGGGGAGAAAGAATAAGACAAAAGCAAATTTCACAGAAGAATTAAGTTTCCCAAAACCGACATAGACATCAAGTCATAGGTACAAACATCCTATGAAGCCAAGAATGATAAACATAAGGAAGATGACACTTGGGAACAGAAACATGACTAAAAGTCAATGACAAAGAAGTAACATTCCAGCTCACATTCAAAGAAGTAACAATAAGAAGACTGACAGTTAACTTCTCATTAGAAACCATGTTAGAAAACCAGCGATAGAATGCTATCTAGGGAATTACATTTTATTTTCTTTCTGTATATTGAAGATATCATTCCTTAACTGGTAAGATACTGTTATGCTTTGAATACGGTCTGTTTGTCCTCGCCAAAGCTCATGTTAAAATTTCACCCCCAGTAGGGTGGTGTTGGCAGGTGGGGCCTAGTGGATGATGTTTGGGTTATGGGGGCAAATGCCTCATGAATAGCTTGCTGCTTGAGTCAATGAGTGAGTTCTTGTTCATGAGATATCATATTGGTTCTTGCAGGAATGGATTGGTTTCCCTTGAGTGTGGGTTGCTATAAAGCCAGGACACCCCTAAGGTTTCTTTCTCTTTGCATGTGTTCACTTTCCCTTTGACCTTCTCCACTATGTTGTGATGCAGTGTCAAAGCCCAGAGCCATGCTTCTAGGCTTCTAAGCTTATAAAATGTGAGCTAAATAAATCTCTTTTAAACTGAAATCGCCTAGCCTCAAGTATTCTTTCATAGAAACACAAAATGGACCAAGACAAATATCTTTCCAACTTGCAAGTGAAATAAAAATATTTTCAAACAAATAAAAACAGAAAGCATATATCACCATCAGACACAGATAAAACAAAAGACCATAAAGTGTTTTTCAGGTGGATGGCAAAAGATCCCTGGCAGAAGTTTGGAGATGTAGAAAGCAATATTTGAAGAGACTGCTTAAAATAAAAATAATAATGTCTTATAGGGCATAAATACAGAGAGAATCTACATTACCCAATCACATATCAGTTGTGAGTGGGGCATATGGAGTTAAAGTATCCTAATATCTTTGCATTATCTGAAAGAGGTAAAACTAATTTATATTATTAATACATTTTGGGAGAACGCATGTTGTAATCTGGCCAGCTGCTATTAAAGTGTGGTTCTCAAGTCTAAGGGGCCCCCAAGATGCCTTCAGTAAGTTCACAAAGACACAATTATTTTAATTATAGCAATAAGAGATTATTTTCCCTCTTCACTGAGTTGGCATTTGATCTGATTTATAGAATACATAATAAGTAAAACTTTTAGTCTCTTAGCCCAAATCAACTAAACTGTACTAGTTTTACCTCTACTTTTCTATGCCAGATGTCTGCAATTCTTTTTCTCATAAAGGTCCAGATAGGAAATGTTTTAGGCTTTGTAGGCTATAAAGCCTCTGTCTCTACTACTAAACTCTGCATTTGAAGAGCAAAAACGTTTTAGATAATACATAAATAAATGGGCATAGCTGTGTTTCAATAGAACTTTATCTTAAAAAAATGTAGCTGTGGACTAACTTTGACTGGTAAGTCAAAAGTTTGCTAAGTTCTTTTCTGTGTCACATAAATGCAGCAAAAACAAGTATAAACACACACACATACACACATACATGTTTACTTAAGTAATACACATGCACATTTACTGAAGTACTACACCCACACACCCACATCTACTTAATACACACACACATACACACACACACACATGCATTAAGAACACCCTTGCTGAAAGCAGTAGAAATTATGGATTTTATTAAATCTTGACCTTCACGCGCACAACATTTTGATATTCCTTGTGACATAATGGGAAGTAAGCATAAAGCATTTTGCCTGGCTGCTGAAGTGTGATGACCGTCTGGAGGCAATGCACTTATATGATTATATCTGTTGAGAGCTGAGCTAATTGCTTTTTCATAGAACAACATTGCTACTTGAAAGAACAATTAACTGATGAACTATGGTTATTCAGATTTGAAATTAGGTAGACTAGCCAATGAGACATAAAAAAAAAAAAAACTCTAATAATGAGTTTTAGAAAAAGTTATCTTTGCTGTTGGAAAAATGATACCCTAATAGTTGCTTTTCTTCCTCTGGACATTGTCCCCTCTGCATGTGATGCTGGAACTGTGACAACCATCTTGTAAGGCAGAATGTAGCTTACCTGAGGATGAAACTGACATCATCCTAAGTAGTACACTGCTGGTGTACTGAGTTGACAGGATTGTGGTAGCAGGGTAACTATTCCACTATTATCAGGTCATTAATTTATCCATTTATTTACCAAACATGTATTGAGTGCTAATTACATGCCATGTACAGGGGAAAATGGCAGAGTTCCTCACCTCCTGGAGAGTACATTCTAATAGGGAAGACAGAGAATGAAATTGTAGTTAGATTCATGAGAATTCAGAGTGCTATGAAAATGTGATCTATCTTGGGGCATAGTGAATGCTTTTCTGAGAAAATGCGAAGTATAAGCTAAACATGAAAGATGAGTACGAGTTGCCTGGGATAAAGTATAGGGAAGGGTTTGCAGAAAGGAAAATGTGTTTGAAGTTGAGAAAGCAAGGAGCATGTGCTAGGGATTTGGGGGACTTCAGGAAGGCCAGTATGCCTAGGGGCACAATGGACAAGGAATGGCAGATGCAGAGGTTGGAAAAGCCATTGGCCCTGTGACTGTAGCGTGTTATGGGCCAAATTAAGAATTTTGAACATTATCCTAGAAGATATGCAAGTGTATTGAGGTTTTAAATCTGGGGCTTGACATGTTCAGATTAGCATTTTTGAAAGATCATCCTGGCTGTAATGCGGAGAATAGGTTGTATTGAGACTGAGTTAGAAGCCAGGACCTCAGTGAAGTGTCACACAGCTGTCCAGGAGAGAGATTAAGTGGCTTTAAGTGGGTCTGTGGCAGTGGTGTGGAAACATATGGAAATGTCACCTAGTCAGAAATGCAGGGAATGGAGAATGTGAGGCTCGAGCGGAGTCCTGAAGAGCACCTAAGAGGTGGCTAGAATAAAAGATAATGAAAAATTACTGACAAACTTCCTGCTTTGGGGGATGGTGCAGGGAAAGGAACATACATATAAGATGCTGCAGACCAAGTCCCAGATGAACATTTCTGAACTTTTCATCATATTTTATAATTTTTGATACTTTTATACATCCGTGATTTTGTTCAACTATATTTTCTGTTCTTTCCAAAGGAAATATTTTAAGACAGCTGTTGCCAGAAATTAATAGTGGCCACTGAAATATTTTCATATGACAAATGGCTTACAAACTTATAATCTTTTATGTGATTAAATTTAATTCATGAAAATACATTGTTGGCCGGGCGCGGTGGCTCAAGCCTGTAATCCCAGCACTTTGGGAGGCCGAGACGGGTGGATCACGAGGTCAGGAGATCAAGACCATCCTGGCTAACATGGTGAAACCCCGTCTCTACTAAAAAATACAAAAAACTAGCCAGGTGAGGTGGCGGGCGCCTGTAGTCCCAGCTACTCGGGAGGCTGAGGCAGGAGAATGGCGTAAATCTGGGAGGCGGAGCTTGCAGTGAGCTGAGATCCGGCCACTGCACTCCAGCCCGGGCAACAGAGCGAGACTCCGTCTCAAAAAAAAAAAAAAAAAAATACATTGTTAAGTTGATATAACTGTATGATTCCACTACTTCTAGCCTTCTATGCTTTCTCATGTAAGGTACCACAATTTATTAAACAAGAATCATTTAAGAGCTCTCTGACATGCTAAGATATCCCTTGAATATTTTTAAGAAATTCAAAGGAAATCATACATCAAAGCCAATTACACAGTTTCATGTGCTTATTTCTGTTAACTCCTGAATAGCTTTAGTTTAACCGTAAGTTACAGGATCTATATTTAAATACTTTCTGATTTCTGGACCAGTAATTAAAGATCTCTTATTTTATTCATCTTAGATAAGTAATAACAAATAGCACTTGAATTCTCAGAAACTAAAATCACTTTATTGTGAGAATAGTTTTAAATTAATCTGAATATTTTACTAATAGAAGATAATTTCTTAATGAAAGTAATCATGTGATATGCATTCCTTTTTTATTTTTCATTTTAAAAAATTTTTTAGAGGCAGTTTTACTCTGTCACCCTGGCTGGAGTACAGTGGTGCAATCACTGCTCACCGTAGCCTCGAACTCCTGGATTCAGGTAATCTTCTCACTTCCACTTCCTGCAGAGGTGAGAAGACTACATGCCCAACTAAGTATTCTTATTTTTATTTTTTGCAGACATGAGGGTCTTGCTATGTTGCTTAGGCTGGTCTCAAAATCCTGGCCTCAAGTGATTCTCCTGCCTTTTATCTCCCAAAATGCTGGGATTACAGGCATGAGCCACTGTGCCTGCCCTTATATTTCCATTCTTTTCCATTGGAAAGAATGAAGATCTCTGGCTTCTCTCTGAAACTTTAATAGTATTAAGAGATCCAAGTTAGATATAGCTATTTTATTTAGAAATTTAAATATTACCCCTTGCATAAATTTTAAAAGTTGACTTTAAAGCAAATCTTACATTATTTCTTGAATAAATTACCACATTTAAAAATAATAATTATATGGAACATTATATACTCAGATCAGAAAGTGGTTACATATTGTTGTCTCAAAACTTGCAAAATTTTTACATCTAATATTTTAGAAATTATGAAACATTTTCTCAACGCAATCTTAAACATGATTTGTTAAAATTTTAAATAAATCAAGGTTAAATAAAAATTGCACCAATTGGAATGGCTACGTTTCTCACCATAAATGATTCTTTCTTATAGGGAAAGGTTCCATTGGAATTCTTAGAGAAAGATATTTTATTCTAGAACTCCAAAGCATAAACTAATATTCATAGAGTAAACAGAATCATGAGTTAATCCATTTAATAAAAATATATTTTTGTTTTTCAAACTTTCAAATGAGATTGAGATGTTTCCACCTTCCTTCCTTTCATCTGTTTGCTTTACTTAATCTCCTAGGGATGAGAGGAATTGAATATACTTCATGCCCATCTTTACAATAATAAGGCTCCTTTTCTTCTGAGTTCTATCTTATTATGTGTGTTATCCTATTAGATTCTGGCCCTTTGGTGGCCCTGGCATTGGTGTTTGCTTTCTGTCCCTGAAGGTGCATCACAATATCAAGTAGTCTAGCAGTATCCTCATGTTGTGCAATTTAAGTATCCTGTTTTTTTCTCTCTGGGATTTTTGTCTTCTCTGAGAATTTATTCTAAAATTTCTCACTGTCTGATCAATTCTTAGAATGTTTTGTGCAATAACTTTTACTTTTTTACCCCACATCTTTCCTTCAGAAATTGGCCTAATTAACCAACATCACCCTTATAGCAAACAACACAATAGCTAAATACCACCTTTTGCCATTTATTTTCAATGCTGCAACTTTTGCCCAAGCTTCCATCATATCTTGCCTGGATTATTGCAATAGTCTCCTAACTGACCTCTTTTTTTTTGGATACCAACAGTCTTATTTTATTTTATTTTATGTTTGGATAAATGCCCACCTTAACAAATCAGATCTCAAATTAAAAATCTAACATCGCAACTAGTGGAACAACAATAATAACAAAAAAAACAAAAACAAAAACAAAAAAGAGCAAACTAATCCCAAAGCTAGCAGAAGAAAAGATATAACCAACATCAGAGCAGAATGGAATGAAATTGAGACTCAAAAATCCTATGAAGAATCAACAAAACCAAAAGTTGGTTTTTAGAAGGATAAGCAACATAGACAGACCACCAGCTAGATTAACAGAGAAAAAAGAGAGAAAATCCAAAGACACACAATCAGAAACCACAAAGGTGACATTACAATTGATCCACTAGAAATAAAAAAGATCCTCAGAGAGTATTTCGAACGCTTCTATGCACATAAACTAGGAAGTTGAGAGGAAATGGATAAATCCCTGGAAACATACAGCCTCCATGATTGAGTCAGGAAGGAATCGAAACCCTGAACAGATCAATCTTAAGTTCTAAAATTGAATCAGTAATAACAAAACAAAACCCACCAACCAATAAAAGGCCCCGATCAAAGGAATTCACAGCTGAATTCTACCAGATGTACAAAGAAGAGCTGGTACCAATTCTACTTGAACTATTCTAAAAACTGAGGGGAGGGATTCCTCCCTAACTCATTTTATGAAGTCAGTATCACTCTGATACAAAAGTATGGTAAACACACAATGAAAAAGAAAAACAAATGCCAACATTCCCCAACAAAATATTGTAAACCAAATTCAGCAGCACATCAAAAAGTTAATTCACTACAATCATGTAGGTTTCATTTATTGGATGCAAGGTTGGTTCAACATATGAAAATCAACACGTGTGATTCATCACAAAAAAGAATTAGAAACAAAAACCTTACGTTTATCTCAATAGATGTGGGAAAAGCCTTCAATAAAATCCAACATCTTTTCATGATAAAAACCCTCCAGAAACTATGCGTTGAAAAAAAAAGCTCAAAATAATCAGAACCATGTATGACAAACCCACAGCCAACATCGTACTAAACAGGCAAAAGCAGGAGGCAGTCCCCTTGAAAACTGGAACAAGACAAGGATTCCTACTCTTACCACTGCTATTCAATATATTGTTGGTGCAAAAGTCATTGTGATTTTTGCCATTACTTTTTTTTTTTTTGAGACAGAGTCTGGCTCTGTCGCCCAGGCTGGAGTGCAGTGGCGCAATCTCGGCTCACTGCAAGCTCCGCCTCCCGGGTTCATGGCATTCTCCTGCCTCAGCCACTCAAGTAGCTGGGACTACAGGCGCCTGCCATTATTTTTGTATTTTTAGTAGAGATGGGGTTTCACCGTGTTAGCTAGGATGATCTCCATCTCCTGACCTCGTGATCCACCTGCCTCGACCTCCCAAAGTGCTGGGATTATAGGCGTGAGTCACCGTACCCGGCCATTACTTTTAAAGGCAAAAACTGCAATGACTTTTGCACCAACCTAATAGTACTGGAAGTCCCATCCAAAGCAAGCAGGAAAGAGAACGAAATAAAAGGCATACAAATAGGAAAAGGAAAAATCCAATGATCTCTCCTCATTGACAATATGACTCTAACTTAGAAAACCCTAAAGACTGTGAAAAGGGTCCTTGAGCTGATAAGCTTCAGAGAAATTTCAGGATACAAAATCAATGTATAAAAATCCGCAGCATTTCTATACAGCAAAAAAATACAAGCTGAGAGCTAAATCAAGAATGCACTCCCATTTACAATAGTCACACACACACAAATAAAATATCTAGGAATACATCTAAGTGAAGAGGTGAAAGAGCTCTAGAAGAATGACAAAATATTGCTGAAAGAAATTATAGATGACACAGACAAATGGAGAAACATTCCAAGCTCATGGATTGGAAGAATCAACATTATTGAAATGGCCACACTGCCCAAAGCAATCTACAGATTCAATGCTATTTCTATAAAACTACTAATGTCATTTTTCAAAGAAACAGAAACAAACTATTCTAAAATTCATATGCGATCAAAAACAAAAGCCCGAATAGCCAAAGCAATCCTAAGCAAAAAGAAAAAAGCCAGAGGCATCATATTACCCAACTTTGAACTATACTATACACCAATAGTCTATTTTCAACAGCACAGTCATGTATCCTATAAAACCCTAAAACTGGTTATGTTTCGTGTCTGCTCCAAATCTTTCACAGCTTCCCATGTCACTCTGGGTAAAAGTGAAACCCTTAACATGGCTCATAGGTCTATTTCTCTGACACCTGAGACATAATCCTGCCTTCAGGCCTTAGCACTTGCTGTTCTGTGTGGCAGAACCACACTTTCCCCAGGTGTCCATATGTTGGGAGCAAGCCCCCCAAAATCTGGCCATAAACTGGCTCCAAAACTGGCCATAAACAAAATATCTGCAGCACTGTAACATGTTCATAATGGCCCTAATGCCCAAGTTGGAAGGTTGTGGGTTTATAGGAATGAGGGCAAGGAACACCTGGCCTGCCCAGGGCGGAAAACAGCTTAAAGGCATTCTTAAGCCAAAAACAACAGCACCAGCGATCTGTGCCTTAAGGACATGCTCCTGCTGCAGTTAACTAGCTCAACCTATTCGTTTAATTCAGCCCATCCCTTCATTTCCCATAAGGGATACTTTTAGTTAATTTAGCATCTCTAGAAACAATGCTAATGACTGGTTCACTGTTAATAAATACGTGGGTAAATCTCTGTTCGGGGCTCTCAGCTCTGAAGGCTGTGAGATCCCTGATTTCCCACTTCACACCTCTATATTTCTGTGTGTGTGTCTTTAATTCCTCTAGCACCGCTGGATTAGAGTCACCCCGACCCAGCTGGTCTCGCAAGTGGCCCCATTCGTGGGGGCTCGAATCCAGGTAGAAGTGTTGCCGGAGCAACAGCTGGAACGGAAAACTAGCTGGAGGACACCCGAGTACTCTTAAAGGAATCCCTGCAGTGAGGAAGAAGGGGAGCTCAGAAGCATCAGGGTAACAATGAGACAGGTGTGGGGTCTGGTTCGTTCCACCTTGGAACTTTTTCACACTGATGAGGAGGAGGAACGAGGGCATAACAAAGTAACAGAAGAGGTTACAGAGCATGTTTATTTACCAGCTAAAGCTAAAGCGGCAAAGGAAGGACAGGTTCATCCCTACCCTTCTGCACTCCCTCCTTATTCTTTTGAAGAAAATGACCCTCCAGATCTTTCTTTTCCAGAGGACATTGGGCAAAAAGTAGTTGACCCAGTGACTGTTCGAATAGTGCCTCAAGTGACTGCTCTCAGTTCTATTCAGGCAGGAATTCAGCAAGCTAGACGAGAGGGTGATCTAGAGGCTTGGCAGTTCCCTCTAAGAATACATCCACCAGATCAGCAGGGAAATATTATAGCTACATTTGAGCCTTTTCCTTTTAAATTACTCAAATAAGTTAAACAAGCTATAAATGAGTATGGACCAGGTTCTCCTTTTGTAATGGGACTGTTAAAGAATGATGCTGTTTCCAGTCGAATGATACCTACTGACTGGGACACTCTTACTCAGCTTGTCTAACTCCTGCTCAGTTCTTACAATTTAAAAATTGGTGGGCAGATGAAGCTTCCATTCAGGCTGCTTACAATGCTCAGGCCCAACCTCAAATTAATAAAACTGCAGACCAACTTTTGTGGGTTGGTGGCTGTGCTGGTGTAGATGCACAACTGGTCATGCAGGATGATGCCATAGCCCAACTTAGAGGAGTGTGCATTAGAGCTTGGAAAAAAATCATTTCAGATGGAGAACAATACCCTTCCTTTAGGGCCCATCTGTTCTAAACCGGGGCATTTCCAGCTCAGGCCATTCCCTCACCCCTGTACAATGTCTGTCCCCTGCCACAGCCGGTAGTGCCACAGTAGATTTATGCTGCACAAAAGCTGTGAGCCTTCTGCCTGGGGAAACCCTGCAAAAGGTCCCAACAGAAGTCTGTGGACCCTTGCCAGCAGGGACTATAGGATTACTTTTAGGAAGGGCTAGTGTAAGTTTAAAAGGGGTGCAAACACATACAGGAGTCATTGATTCAGATTACAATGGGGAAATTAAAATTGTTATATCTATTTCTGTTCCCTGGAAAGCAGAGCCAGGAGAGCACATAGCACATTTCCTGATTGTGTCGTATGTAGGAATGGGAAAAAGTGAAATTAAATGAACAGGAGGATTTGGAAGCACAAATAAACAAGGCAAAGCAGCTTAGTGGGTAAATCAAATGACTGATAAACGTCCTACCTGTGAAATAACTATTAAGGGAAAGAAATTTAAAGGTTTGGTAGATACAGGAGCGGACATTTCAGTCATTTCTCTACAGTACTGGCCATCCACGTGGCCAATTCTACCCGCTCAATTTAACATAGTTGGAGTTGGTAAAGCCCCTGAAGTAGATCAAACTAGTTATATTTTGCACTGTGAAGGGCCCGATGGACAACCTGGGATTGTTCAACCAATTATAACTTCTGTACCTATAAATTTGTGGTGAAGAGATTTATCACAACAGTGGGGAGCAAAAGTTCTAATTCCAGAACAATTATATAGCCCTCAAAGTCAACATATGACGCATGAAATGGGGTATGTCCCTGGTATGGGACTAGGAAAAAATTTGCAAGGTTTGAAAAAACCACTTCAAGCAGAAAAACATAGTTCCCGCCAAAAATTAGGAAATAATTTTCGATGGTGGCCATTGTTAAGCCTCCAGAACCTATACCTTTAAAATGGTTAACAGATAAGCCAATTTGGATAGAACAGTGGCCACTAAGTAAAGAGAAACTAGAGGCTGTAGAGAAATTAGTTACTGAACAATTAAAAAATGGGCACATAGCTCCAAGATTTTCCCCTTGGAATTCTCCAGTTTTTGCAATTAAGAAAAAATCAGGTAAATGGAGAATGTTAACTGACTTAAGAGCCATCAATTCAGTGGTACAACCTATGTGAGCATTATAGCCAGGATTGCCTTCTCGTGCTTTAATTCCAAAAAACTGGCTTTTAATAGTCACAGATTTAAAAGACTGTTTCTTTACTATCCCCTTAGCTGAGGAAGACTATGAATGGTTTGCATTTACAATTTCTGCAGTAAACAACCTGCAGCCTGCTAAGCATTTTCACTGTTTTACAGATGGGTCTAGTAATGGTAAAGCTTCTTATTTTGGATCAAAAGGTAAAGTTTTCCAGATGCCCTATACTTCAGCTCAAAAAGCGGAGCTTGTAGCTGTAATTGAGGTATTGACTGCTTATGATATGCCTATTAATGTGATTTCTGAGTCTTCATACATGGTTCATTCCACACAGTTAATTGAAAATGCTCAGTTATGATTTCATACAGATGAACAACTGATGACTTTATTTACCCAATTGCAAACAGCAGTTAGAAGTAGAATGCACCCTTTTTACATCACTCACATTAGGGCCCATATACCTCTTCCAGGACCTTTGACTGAAGGGAATCAACTGGCTGATCACCTAGTTGCTAATGCGATATATAATACTAGACCCTTTCACAATCTAACCCATGTTAATGCCTCTGGTCCCAAACGCAGACACAGCATTATCCGGAAAGAAGCTAACGCTATTATCCAGCGATGCCCAACTTGCCAAATGGTACATTCCTCATCTTTTACAGGAGGAGTTAATCCTCGAGGACTGGAACCTAACTCTTTTTGGCAAATGGATGTTACACGTTCCCTCATTTGGGAGACTAGCTTATGTACATGTATGTGTGGACACCTTTTCTCACTTTGTCTGGGCTACATGCCAAACAAGAGTCTTCTGCCTGTGTTAAAAATCATCTTTTGCAGTGTTTTGTGGTGATGGGCATTCCAGCTTCTATGAAAACACATAATGCCCCAGGCTATACTAGCCAAGCTCTAGCTAAATTTTTCTCTATGTGGAATACTAAACACATTACTGGTATCCCATACAATTCTCAAGGACAAGCCATAGTGGAAAGAATGAATCTTTCCCTAAAACAGCAGTTGCAAAAGCAGAAAGGTGGAGACAGAGAATATGGAACACCAGAGATGCAACTGAATCTAGTATTATTAACTTTAAATTTCTTGAGCTTTCCCAAAGGCCAGATGTTATCAGCAGCTGAACAGCATTTACAGGAACCAGCTGCAAAGACAGAAGCAAAACAACTGTCTTTGTTTTGGAGACAAAACAAAGTGGTGGAGAAATCCAATAACAAAAACTTGGGAAATAGGTAAAATAATAACTTGGGGTAGAGGTTATGCTTGTATTTCTCCAGGCAAAAATCAGCAGCCAATTTGGATACCATCAAGACACCTGAAAGCTTATCATGAGCCAGATGCTGAGGAAGAGACTCTGGGAGGACCCCGAGGACCCCCCCGGTTGCAGCCACGTTGAGGCTGATGCTGAGGAGGACCCCAACTGTCACGAGCAACACCCGTCGAACACAGCCACCCACCTGGGGATGGATCAAGAAGCTGTCACAGATGGTGGAAGAAAACCTGAGGAAAGTGGGGCAACCAGTCACAGTGAATAATTTAATGGTAGCTATGATAGCGGTTATCACCACTGCCATGAGTATTCCTTCAACAAAGGCTGACACAGAACAATTATACTTATTAGGCATATTTATCAATCTGAGCTGGTAATAATGCCCGGATATAGTCACTCTATGACACAGTTACACATGCTTTCTGATCTCAGTATTCACCATAATAAATCTGCTCCTATTATTAAGACATATCACCCTCAAAATCCTATTTGTAAACAGGATTGGACCTGACCAGAAATAATGAACGTACTTGTTTAGGAAGATTGCTTTGCAGAACAGGCAGAGATGCTGCACAACAATTCCTATGGAATCATTATTGATTGGTCCCCTAAGGGGATGTGTAGCTTGAATTGCACCTTTCAGTCTGTGAGCCATGGCCACACTATGTTCAGATGATCTGAACAAAATGGTCAGATGGTAGACATAAAAAGAAGTTCCTTTTACCTGGAACCATGGTGGTATAGTGGCACCTCAACCTCATGATATGGCTCGCTCTAGGAGCTAAACACAAGGATTTGTGGAAACTAATAATAACTCTTAGTAAGATTGAAATTTGGGAAAGAATAAAAAAGCATCTAGAAAGACACTCTATAAACTTGTCATTGGATATTGCAAAATTAGATAACAAATATTTGAAGCATCCCAGGCACATCTGACCTTAATGCCAGGAACTGGGTTGCTTAAAGGTGCTGCACACAAATTAGCAGCTAGTAACCCATTTAAATGGATAAAAACACTTGGAAGCTCTGTAATTTCAATGATGATCATGCTTTTAATCTGTGTTGTTTTTCTTTGTATAACCTGCAGATGTGGATCCTGACTACTGCAAGAAGTAGCTCACCATGACAAAGCTGCCTTTGCTTTTATCAATTTGCAAATCAGACAAGAGGGACATGTTGGGAGCAAGCCCCCCAAAATCTGGCCATAAACTGGCCATAAACAAAATCTCTGCAGCACTGTAACATGTTCATAATGGCCCTAATGCCCAAGTTGGAAGGTTGTGGGTTTCTGGGAAAGAGGGCAAGGAACACCTGGCCCACCCAGGGTAGAAAACTGCTTAAAGTCATCCTTAAATCACAAACAATAGCATAAGCGATCTGTGCCTTAAGGACATGCTCCTGCTGCAGCTAACTAGCCCAATCTATTCTTTTAATTCAGCCCATCCCTTCATTTCCCATAAGGGATATTTTAGTTAATTTAACATCTATAGAAACAATGCTAATGACTGGTTTGCTGTTAATAAATACGTGGGTAAATCTCTCTTCGGGGTTCTCAGCTCTGAAGGCTGTGAGACCCCTGATTTCCCACTTCACACCTCTATATTTCTGTGGTGTGCCTTTAATTCCTCTAGCACTGCTGGGTTAGGGTCTTCCTGACTGAGCTGGTCTTGGCATCCGTATTTACTTCTTTAAGACTTTCAGGTCTTTACTCAGATGTTTCAGTGACCTTCCTGGGTTATGCACTTTAAAACTGCCATCTTCCACCCATCTCTGCAGTTCCTATGCCCTTCCATTCATTATTCTTTCTTCATAGAACTTATGAAATTCCATTCATTCATTCTCCCACTTGAAAATCAGCTGTGAAATGGAGGGAATTTTGCCTTTTTTTTTAACTGCTCCATCTTCAGTGCTTAACGGCTGCCACATAATAGGTTCTTAAAAATTATTTGCTGAATAAATGATTCAATATAGACACCAAGAAAGACTTACAATTAGGGTAATATCAGATAAGTACATACTTCTATTAAAATGATTGTAATACTAGCTTTAAAATGTAATCTGACAAAGCTCACCTGAAAACCCATTCATGTCACCAAAATTTTCCTTCACT
>NW_012117999.1:2065930-2082453 GCF_000951035.1 Colobus angolensis palliatus | reverse complement strand
TACTAAAAATACAAACAAAAATTTAGCCGGGCATGGTGGCGGGTGCCTGTTATCCCAGCTACTCATGAGGCTGAGGCAGGAGAATCACTTGAACCCGGGAGGCAGAGGTTGCAGTGAGGGAGATCATGCCATTGCCCTCCAGCCTGGGTGACAAAAGTGAAACTAAAAAAGACAACTTGTACTAAAAGAGACAACAGAACTCTTAAATCTCTTATAAATATTGGTCCTGGATGTAAATTATAATGCTTTAAAAAGAATGGACAGAAGAAATAAAATCCAAAGAGACAAAGAAGCAAAACCTTTAGCAATCTAATACAATTCGCTGTTGCTGAGAAATGATGACAATACCTTGATCAAGCAGTTGTGAAACTCTCGGAAATGATGTGCCTTGATGTAAGTGAAGTGTTCCAGAAGTGAGGAAAATGGCTGAATTGTAAAGAGCAAATGGTGACCCCATTTTCCTTTGATATGGTTTTCCCAGGGTAAAACTTCTACTAAATAAGCAATAGCCTTTTACGCCACATTTCTAAATACCTCTTCCTCTCTCCCTCTCTTCTTTACCTCCCTCTATCTCTCTGTGTCATGCTTTTTCCCTGCCTGTTTGCTTTTTCCTTCTTTTTGAAAAACAAAAACAAAACAAAACAAAACAAAAAACAAATATGTAATACCACTAGGGACCAGGCAGTGTTCTAGGTGCTAGGTATACAAAAATGATTAATGAGATTTATGTTGAGTAAATCCATACATACACATACAAATAAACTATAGATGCTAAAGCTGGGAGCAAGCTTGAAGATAATTCTCATTGAATTTCAATATTACAGCTGATGATTTTGAGCCTCTTAAAATTAAATGTCTAAGATCACTTATTGAATTAAATGGTGAAAATGTGGTACTGGAAACTAGGACTTCTGGCCAGACGTGGTGGTTCACGCCTGTAATCCCAGCACTTTGAGAGGCCAGTGCAGGTGGATCATCTGAGCTCAGGAGTTTGAGACCAGCTTGGGCAACATAGCGAAACTCTGTCTCTGCGAAAAATACAAAAAATTGCCTGACTACAGGTCAGTCCCAGCTACTCGGGAGGCTGAGGTGGGAGGATCACTTGAGCCTGGGAGGTGGAAGTTGCAGTGAGTCGGGATTGTGTCACTGCACTCCAGTCTGGGAAACAGAGTGAGATCCTGCCTGGTCCAAAGCTTTGTCTCCTAAACCATGCTGACTTTCAATAATATGTTCCATTGTTTTTAAAAATATGCACGAATGCAGCAAATAATTTGTGATTATTTTAAAAATAGAATGCTTTTTCCATAAAACAGTGAGCTAATAATATTTTGTATTGAAAATTACTTTATTATTCATTCCTGAATATTACAAATAAGAGGATTCTGGTTTTCAAGTATATTAAAAAGTCAGTGAAATGACTAGCCACGGAAAAGTAAAATGATTCAATCAATGTTTGAAGATAGACACAATAATAATTAGCATTAACTGAATATATGTGTGTGTGTGTATATATACATATATGTACTGAACATATTTATCCTTAAACCTTGAAACATTATAAGTATTGCTAAGTCAGATTTATGAATAAGGAAGTTGAGACTGAGAAATATCAATGACTTGCCACAAAGTTCATCTTTCTAGAGAATAATGAAACCAGTGTGGAAATTCAGATTTACACGACCTAAAGTTTTTTCTCCCATACTACATAACACTATCTCAAATTCATGCAGTGGGTATAATAGTGTCTCATGGAGTATCAAATAAATATTCCTGAGAAAAGAGAATGATGTTGTTAACTAAATGGCTACATGCAAGCTTGAAGTGAAGAAAATATTTAAAAAATTCTAAACTGAACTATGCAATTAAAACCTTAGACTTGCTTTGACAATCAAAGATGAGGTTCTAAATCTCAGACACTTACTGCTTAAGCTTTTATGTTTTTTCCTGCTTAGCATGAAAGACATTATTTAGTTTTGGAAATATAAAAGAGAAAACTGGCCCCTCTAGTTAGGGCCCCATATACATCAAAGTATTTCATATTTACGAGAAATGGGATATTTCGACTGATACAAAGGAAATCCTTTCTAAATTTAATGTATCTATTTGTTCCTTATTGAAGCCTCTAATTACACCAGTAGGTTTAGACAGGTAGACATTTGCTAGAAAGGAAGGACTGAATCTTAATGAGGAATTAAATAATGAATATAATGACACTATCTAGTTGCCAGGACTTCAAAGCTCAAGACAAAGGCTGCAGTAAAGTTAAGTGACAGACTCACTAAAATAGAGTGAATAGATGAGTACCAATAAGTGTACTGCAGGATTTTCTTACAAAACAGAAACAAGGATGCTATAAGAATAAAAGTTTATTTGTTTAATAGTATTTTTACTATTTAAAAGAGTACAAAAAAAGTCATTGTTATTTATATTACAAAGAAACTTTTCTTAAACTTAAAAAACTGATACCTTCTTTAGGACTTGTAAATATTGCTTTGCCAAGTAATTACTTGCTAGAGAAATTCTAGGATAGAAAAAACTGAAGGATTAAAAGTCGAGTATAAAAGATAATTAAAGACGATCCAGAGAAAAAGAGAAACCATTTTTGAAATAATAATTCAAATCTGTAAAGTTCACATTAGTGATCTTTTGAAATGTGTTTAAAATAAAATATTGTAACATTCTTTAATTCATTTTCAATGAATATTTAATAATTAACATATAATAATTATTTTAGCTCACTAAACCTATCATGGTTGTTTCAAAGTTTTACTTTTCTTGTTTTCTTTTTGGTTAATCAGTAGGATAAACTGGAATATGCAGAATGTTTCAAAGAATTTGTATTTAAAGTTATAGTGTGAAATGTTTTATACACTTTATGCAAAATATGCGGCCTTCTGTATGGTGTGATTTTGGAGGCTAGGGAATGGTCTCTTCCTGCAAATGTTTCCTATCAGCTTTGTATGATAGAAAAACTTAATGTAAACTTAAACATATTTATATAAACAGTAAGTTCCCATAGTAAATACTGATTGGAAAGGTGACTCAGTAGCCAGGTTAGTATACAAGTCATTGTTGAATATTTCTCTAAGGGAAGCTTTCAATTTGGGAGAACATGGAGCTCAAATGAAGTATTTATTGAGTGCCTGATACGCTGCTGGGGTTGAGGATATAGAGGTATATATAATTACTCTATATGTGTTGAATAATATGATACAGATCTTGCCATATAAGGGAAGCATAATCATTGCTATGACAAAGAAAATCAGAACACCAGAGGATGAAGCGGTTTGACCTAGTAGATAGGGTGGAGAAGGCCACATTATCACATGAAAAAGTCCAGTCAGTCAGGCAGAAGGTGGAGAAAGGACAATCCAGTCAAGAATTACACAGTTATTATACTAACTTGATGTTGTTAAAATTTTTGCTTGGTATTAAACATATAGTGAATAAATGACTGTTTTCTATAGATACCCTCCCATAAAATATTCCATATAGAAAACAATTTCCAGAGAGGCAAAATGTTACTTTCTCTATGCAGGACGACATGTATGTATGTTTGTATTCACACATACACAGACACAATCATACCACATACACTGTATTACATATACATACATACAACTCCATATGGTATATGATCATATTATGTATTTTAAAATATTTACTCCTTTGTGCTGCTGTATTAAGTGACCATTATTTTTAACACTGTGCTTTATGTGCAGCATACTAGAGTCTGCTGATAAGTTCCTGTTAGTTATTTCTGAGTACAGTGGCTCACAAATATTTCTGAGCAAGGTATCTACCCACCTGTATGGTGATGCTACCTGCTGGGTGTTTCCCCTCTACGATCTTGATTCCTCCATCTGTGGACTTTATGTCCTCTGAGAATGGCAAATGGTCATCTTCTCATGAGAGCCACCATTGTTACCAGAGCCTGGCAACAGCCCTGTGCTGCATTCTCAAGAGCTGCCCTGGCACAGAAGGTCTGCTGGCTTCCAGAAGAAGTAGAGTCCACGATACTTTCCCCATTTTCATATTTCTCATGCTTTGGTTTGCTGCCATACATAGTTTAATAGCTATTAAAATTTTTACTAACAAACAGGAAGAGGTGAAGAAGAGGCCAAGGAGTTAGTTAAATCTGTGTGACAGACCCCACCCTACATTCTGAATTGCCTTTACCTTCAGAAAATAAAGGCATTAACATGAGACCAACCTTCTCCTACGAGTTTGCTCCCATAAGGTAAGTTTAGTTTTTGAGGAAAATAGGCATCTGACAACAGTGCTCCGCAGGTGTCTTGGTAGGCTTGTTCCAGTGTGTTGGAACCATAACAGTATATACATCTTAGGTTTTTCTTATATTTGAAACTCATATTACTTTTTAATAATGCACTTTCTGGTGTAGATGTTTGCAGGAAAATGTTTTAACTTGGTTAGTTCATTAACTTTTCTATGTAAAATGCTGTCATTCACATCAGTTTTATAGTCAAGATTAATTTATATTCTGTTTACCCGATCCAGCTTAAAACTTTAAGTCACATACATTCCCACTATATTATTTCAGTTTGACTCTGACTCCTACCCTAGGAAGTAATTTTGTTGACTTTCCAGGTCTTAGGAGAGTGCTAATAACACTGAATGTTATGTATACGGGCTTTGGGATTGAGATAAATTTTGGTAAAACTGTTGTCCTGACACTTGCTAGAGGTTTGCTGTTGGGAAAACTACCTCATCTTAGCCTGAGTTATAAAATTACAATGATAATAGTATATAAATGATATTGCTGTGAATTTTAAATGAAATATAATGTGGACAAATTCTTAGTATAAGGATGTCAACAGACAAACTCTCAAAAAGCAATAGTTATTATTATATGTTGTTTCCTTAAGGTTTTTTACCTTCTAAGTTAACAAAAAGGTGTCAAGATGAATTTGTTCCTTAAAAAAATGCCAAAGTCATGGTATGGATAAAATAACCTTCCTTGAGCCTGGTATGCTCCAACTCAAATCTTGAAAAAGTCTTATGGCCAACTTTCCTCCAACAGACATATTGTCTGCCTCTATAATAAAAACGCATAAAGAAAAGAACAAATAAAAATGAAAAGAAAGTCTATTTTTATTGCCTGATAAGAAACAGCCATTGGGGTTACTATGGCCATTTTAGATAACAATGTATCTCAATGTTAAATTCCAAACTATTTTCAGATGTTAGATTTAGAATACGTGAAAGATAAAGATTTCAATTTCACTAGCCTGTTCAGCATATAGACACAGGATTTTCTGTTTATCTGGTTCTACGTGGCTGACCTGGAGTTCAGGGAGCTCAGAATTTGATGCTGTCACTAAGAAAAACACTTAACTAATGAAATACTTATCTGGAAAGGGACATTGTTAGATTAGGAAGTCATAGAAAGAAAGGACAAAGATTGCCAAAATACTAAATATAGGCTATTGAATGAAGATCAAATATTTGTTGGCTTCTTGCTATATGTTAAGCCCTCACCTAAGAGACATTGGAGGGATCCAAATACGAGTAAGACTTGGGCCCTAACTTCAAGGAGCACATGACTATGGATAAGAGTTAAGTAGATTTTACTTCTACAGGCAGAGGTTTAGATAGGTAGAATGAAGGAATTCTAGCAAGAACCTTGAGAGAGTATTTGGAGCATTCAGTAAGTTGGGACTGGATCACTGAGGACAGTTCAGGCATGTAGATAGTTGAGACATGATTGGAATGTAGGCTGAGGTCAAACTGTGCAAGGTTAAGTGTATGATTTCTTAAAAAAATATTATACCATTTTTCAAAAGTCTGAGTTCAGTGGGATAGGGTAACTCATGGAAGCGCAGCACTCCTTCTCAGAAAAACTAACAAAACCAAATAAAATATAGAAATTATCTGTTTGAAGGAAGTGGAACATTAAACAGGTAATGAAAAATAAAAAGTAGAAAGGCTAAGATAACAAAAATGAAATAAACCTAGAGAGGTGAGCTGGCTTTTGTCTGCTTATCCAAGGGGTATATGCCAATTCTGTGCATGGGTAAGAAACAGAATCTAGGTTAAAGCTTGGTGAGAATCCTTGTGTGTGTGTGCGTGGTGGGAGAGGGTCAGGGTGGGGACAACAGAGGCTTGGGAGACCTCATGCACACAGTCAGTTTTCTTCTCAATTTTTCCAGACACTGGAGCTGCATGGGGTGGAAGACTAAATAAGACTGGAGGGTCATGCTTAAAGCAGAGCCAGAGCCTTATAGGGGTTCAACTCAGCACAGTCCCTGCTCATATTAAGGTGACCAACCACCACTCTGCACATGGCCCTCTGTATCTGTGGATTCTGCATTAGTGAATTAAACCATCTGCAGATCAAAAATATTCAGGAAAAGAAGTTCCACAGTGTTCCAAAAAGCAAAACTTAAAAAGTTGAAGCAAAACTTCAGTAGTACACTGAATCCATGCAAATGAAGTAATGTGTAGGCACTGTATTAGGTATTATAAGTAATCTAGAGGTGATTTAAAGTACACAAAAGGATGTACATAGGTTATACGCAAAGACTACACCATTTTATATAAAGGACTTGAGCACCCATAAACATTGATATCCGTGGTATCCCTGGATATGGAGGAACAACTATATCTGCCAATTAGAAGGAAGGGCAAATCATTTATAATAGAAGATAAGACTCTCTAGGCAGGGTTGTCCAATCTTTTGGCTTTCCTAGGCCACACTGGTAGAAGAATTGTCTTGGACCACACATAAAATACACTAATGCTAATGATAGCTGATGAGCTAAATAAAATTGCAAAACACATCTTATAACATTTAAAGACAGTTTATGATTTGTGCAGAGCCACATTCAAAGCTGTCCTGGGCTGCATGTGACCCATGGGCCATGGGTTGGACAAGCTTGCTCTAGAGCAAGGCTTGAAAAACTATGGCCTCTGGGCCAAATGAGCCATGACCTGCTTTTATACACTATTCAAGGTAAAACATTTTTTACATGTTAAAAGGTAGTTTAAAAAAGGAAAAAAAAAATCAAAGAAAAATATGAGCAAGGGACTATGTGGCCTACAAAGCCTAAGGTATTTACTATCTGGTTAATTCACAAAATAAGGTTTTCTGACCCTGTTCTAGAGCTTTTATAATTATTTGTACACACTATTTGTTATTCAATTAAAAAATGAAACAAAACTTATTCTTGTAAAGGAAAGGGCTACATGACTGAAAATCAAGAGAGAAAACAAACAATTGTAACAGATACACAGGTGACTCAGATATTGGTGTTGGCTGAGGAAGATTTTAAAATCACTTCATTTAATATGTTCAAGAATTAGAGAAAAAGCTGGAAACATAGAAGGAAAAATAGAATTTTTTTTTTTTTTACCAGAGAAAAGAATCAAATGGAAATTCTAGAGAAGAATATCTCTATTAAGAAATTTTCAAGTAGTTTAATACATATTATGGCAACATTGATGAAGTGTAATACAAGACATTAGAAAATATGGAAATTCAATTGCAAATAAAAGAGGTGGAAAATGTAGAAAAGTGTTTAAGACATATAGAGCAGAATAAAAAGACTAATATAACTTAAATTGGAGTTCCAGGGGAGTTCCTTGTGAAAGGAGCAAAGCTCTGGAAGGTACACAAAAAGAGAATTTTGGAGATATATAGAAAAACTTTCCAAGTATTTGGCTGAGTTATAATCTGCATGTGAATATGGAAAATGAAAAACTACATAAGGCTTGAGAAATTTCCTAAAGAGGAGTGGGAAAAGTAACTCCAAGATATTGAAAAATTTATTATAATGTCTTCATAGTTTCAAGACATTTACAGGTATACCTTGGTTTATTGTACCATGCTTTACGGCACATCAGAGATAGTGCATTTTTCACAAATTGAAGGTTTGAGACAACCCCGCATCGAGCTAGTATCAGCTCCATTTTCCCAAGAGCATGTGGTCACTTTGGATCTTTGTGTCCGAATTTTTAGCAATAGATACTTTTAAATTAAGGTATGTTTTTTCTGGTATAATTGCATAATAAATAGCTGACAGCATAATATATAGGTAACTTTTATATGAACTGGGAAACCATCAAATTATATGACTTGCAACATTCACTTTATTGCAGTGGTCTTGAATTGAGCTTGCAATATCTCAGAGGTATGCCTGTATTATAAATATATCTTAATTTTTAAGGCGGCAGAGGAAAACCATAAGCACAAGAAAGAGAGTAATGGGAGAAAAAATGGAAAATTCTGGAGATAAAACTACAACAGATGACATGAAAAATACACTGGTTAGGACTGACAGCAAATTAAATGTTGCATATTAAAAGTATTAGTGAACTTGAAGACATAGCGATGGAAAATATTGAAAATAAATTATGGAGAGGCTAAAACAATACAAAAATAAATAAACAGGCCATCAAGTAACTGGGTACTGTCAATTAGTCATAGATATATGTAACTGAAGTCTCGGGAAAGGAATAGAAAAGAGGTAGGCAGAACACATATTTGAAGAACGAATGGCTAAAAAATACCTAAATTTTCAAAAACTATAAACTTGCAGATTCAAGAAGCTCAGTGACCTCTGACAAAAGAAAAATAATAAAACTACCCCAAAGTATATCTTAATCAAATGGCTGAAGACCAGCAATAAAGAAAAAATATGCCAAAGGAAAAAAGATGTGTTATCTACAGAGGGCAAATACAAGCATTATCACAGATTTCTTATCATAAACAATGCATATGACTAGCTTGTTTTACTTGGCATAATGTCCTCCAGGCCCAGCCATGCTGTCAAATATAACAGGATTACCTTTGCTTTTAATGCTAAATCATATTCTATAGTATATTTGCCACATTTTCTTTATCCATTTATCCACTGATGGATATTTAGGTTGTTTCCATATCTTGACTTTTGTGAATAATGATGCAATAAACATGGGAGTGCAGATACTCCTTTGACATCCTGATTTCAATAATTTTGGATATGTATGTAGGAGTGGGGTTGCTAGTTCATATGGTAACTCTACATTTACTTTTTTGAGTAACTGCTATTCTGTTTTTCATAAAAGCTGCACCATTTTTCATTTCCACCAGCAGTGTATGGGGCTTTCAGTTTCTATACATCCTTGCAAACATTTATCTTTTGTTTTTTGATAACAGACATCCTAGCAGGTATGAGATAATATTTCATCATTGTTTTGATGTGCATTTTCCTGATAGTGATGCTGAGCACCTTTTTGTACACCCGTTGGCTATTTGAAAGTCTTCTTTAGAGAAATGTCTATGATCCCACTTACAATACATGAGGTATATAAAATAGTCAAACATATAGAAGCAGCAACTAGAATGGTGGTTGAGAGCAACAAGGAGGGAAAATTGAGGTGTTATTCAATGTGTATAAGGTTTCAGAAAATCCACATAAATAAATTATAGACATCAGCTGTACAACGTAATGTCTATACTTTACAATACTGTCTTGTGCATTTACAGATTTGTTAAGAGGGTAAATCTCATGTTAAGAGTTCTACACAAACACACACACACACACACACACACACACACACACACACACACACACACACCCTAACACTTCTGGAAGTGATGGATATGTTTATTAATTATGGTGATGGTTTCATGGACAATTTCATGAGTCCAAACTTACCAAATTGCATACATTAAGTGTGCAAGTGCGTACTGCTTTTAAATTTTCAATAAAGCCATTTTTTTAAAAGAAACTATGCATATGAGAATTAATGGAGAGGTATCAATAATGTACTGAAAGAAAACAATCAAACCTGTTGGCCCTAAATTCTTTAACCAGTGAAAATACCTTTCAAAATAAGAAGAAATAAAAGCTGATAAAATGTATCACCTGGGAACGTACATGACAAAAATTGCTACAGAAAGTTCTTTAGGCAGAAGAAAACAGCTGATGGAAATTTGGATGTCATAAAGAAATAAAATGAGCCAGAAATTATGACAGTGTGGAGGAACACAAAAACACCTTTTCAACGGAAAACCTTTTTAAAGGATATTCCACATGATAATGGATTTAGCAATACCTTCTTGGATATGACACCAAGAACACAAGCAACAACAGCAACAATGAAAATAGACAAGTTGGACTATATTGGAACAAAAAAAGGTTTCTGTTTCAAAGGACACAGTCAACTGACTGAAAAGCCATCACCTAGAATGGGAGAAAATATTTACAAATCATGTTTCTGATAAGGGGTTAATATCTAGTATATATAAAGAACTCCTAAAACTCAAAACAACATCAACAAAACACTATACAACCCAATTTAAAAAATGGGCAAAGAAGTTGAAGAGACATTTCTCTAAATGAGTATACAAATGGCCAATGAACCATGGAAAAATGCTTAATATCACGATTTATTAAGAAAACAAAAATTTAAAAACACAATTAGATAGGACCTCACACCCATTAGATTGGCTACTATCAAAATAAAAGAAAATAACAAGTATTGACAAGGATTTGGAGAAGTTGGAACTTCTGTGCAGTCTTGGTAGGAGTGTAAAATAGTGTAGCCTCTATGGAACACAGTGTATCAGTTCCTCAAAACTGTAAATGTAGAGTTACCACACGATTAAGCAATTCCACTTCTGGGTGTATACTCCCCAAATTAAAAGTAGGGTCTTGAACATATTTTTGTATAGCCATGTTCATGGCAGCATTATTCACAATAGCCAAAAGGTAGAAGCAATCCAAGCATCCACTGCTAAATGAATGGATACACAAAATGTGGTATATACCTGTGGTGGAAGATTACTCAGCCTTAAAAGAGGAAAAACTTCTGACATGCTACAACATGAGTGAACCTGGGAGAAAACTGTACTAAGTGAATTAAGTCAGTAATAAGACAAATGCTGTATGACCTCAATTCTATGAGGTACCTAGGACAATCAAATTTATAGGAAGTAGATTGGTGGTTGTCAAGAGGCACAAGGAGGAGGGAAAGGGGAGTTGCTGTTTAATGGACATAGAGATTTCATTTGAAAGATGAGAAAAGTTCTGGAGATTGGTTGCAAAGCAGTGTGAATACCCTTAACTCTATTGAACTGTACACTTAAAAGATAGCTAAGATGGCACATTTTATGTTATATGCATTTTACCACAGTTAAAAATAAAATTAAATGGTAATTTATAGTTTAAACCATGTATTTGGAATATAGATGACAAGCAGAAATCATTTGCATGACAGCAATCATATAAAGAAAGGAGTAAATAAACAGAAGTATGCGCTATAAGATTCTTATGCAGCATATAATATGGATTACTATTTGAAAGCAAAGTGTAGGTTAAAGATGTATATTGTAAATCTCAGAGCAACCACTATAAAATGGAGCAAAGATGAATAGCCAATAAACCAACAGTAGAACTAAAATTGGATCATTAAAATTAATTATGAGGTGATGGGTATGTTTGATTGTGGTAATCATTTCACAATGTATGTGACTATTAAAATATTACATTGTGGATCATAAATATATAAAATTTCAATTTGTTAATTATATCTTAAAGCTGGGAGAAAAATACAACAGACTTTATAAAACTAGTTGTAACATAAAAGGTATCTTAAATGTTTGATTAACTTTAACAAAGAAACAGAGCAAGTATGAAAATTTGAAAGTAATTATAATCATTGATAGTACACTAAATGTAAATATTACACTAATATAGATATTTAGATTGTGTGAATACTCTACTTAAAAGTAGAAACTCAGATTGAATTAAAAAAGTAAAACCCAACTACACACTGTTTATAAGAAACCCACTTAAAATATAAAGACAGCAAGATTTAATGCATAATGATAGAAAAATATAAACCTAGAAAATACAAATAAAAAGAAATTAAAGTACCTATATTAATATGAGACAATGTCAATTTTAAAACAAAGTATTACTAAGGGTAAAGTGAAATATCATATAATGAAAAGGTGTCAATTTATCAGAAGACATAATAATCTTAAACGTGTATATACCTGATAACAGAGCTTCAAAATACATGAAGTGAAAACCTGTAACACTGCAAGGAAAAATAAGCAAATTACATCCCATGCAAACAGAAATAATCCTGCAATTATAGCTGGGAATTTCAACACTTCTCATTAATTGACAGAATAAGTACAAAGAAAACCAATAAGGATACAAAGGACTTGGATAATAATATTAATCCACTTACTAAATTGACATTTACAGTGCATTCCTTCCAAAACCAGAAGAATACACATTCTTTTCAAATGCACACAAAACTTTCTGCAAAATAGACCATATTCTGGGTCATAAAACAAGTCTCAGTAACTATAAAATGATTGAATTTATACAAAGTATATTGTCTGAACACAAAAACGTTATTCTAGAAATCAATTACAAAAAGATTTCTGGGAAATGCTCACATGAAAAAGCAACTTCTAGTTAAAGGAGAACACAAGAAAAATTAGAAAATATTTTGAAGGCCAAAAATAAAAATAATAGTTTAAGAAGGCAGCTAAAGCAGTTCTTAGAGGGAAATTTAAAGCAATAAAGTCTTCTGTTAGAGAATAAGAATAGTCTCAAATCAACGTTAGAAGTGTTTACCTACAAACTAGAAAAACAAAGATAAAATTAAGCTCAAAATAGGAAAAATTAAAAAATGCAAATAAGAACAGAAATTAATAAAATGAAAAAGAAAATATCAACTGGAAAAAAATCAATCAACCCAAAAGTTGGTTTTTTGAAAAGATCAGTGAAATTAATACTACACTTCTGGTCAGACTGATCAAGAGAAAAAAAAGAGAAGACCAATTTTGAATATCACAATGAAAGAGAAGTATCACTCCTTTAGGCACAAATTCAAGTTAGATGTAATGCAGAGGTTCCATGAGTGCCACGAGATACCAAAACTCACTCAAGAGGAAAAAATAACTTTAATAACCTTACATTTATTAAAGGTATAGACATCATAGTAAAAACTTTTCCACAAAGAAAACTCAAGGCCCAGATGTCTTCCTTGGTGAATTCCATTAAACATTACAGGTAGAAATAATATCAACTTTATGTAATTTTACCCAGAAACAGAAGAGGGGAGAATAATTCCCAAATCATTTGATAATATCTGTATTACCTGTTATCAAAACCAGACAACAAAATAACAGGGATACTGTAGTATAAAAGCCCCAGGGGACAGAGGAAACAAATAAAACTTTTAAACAAAATTTTAGCACAACAATTGAGGAAAGTATAAAAACTACAATCCATCATGACTGAAATCAATCACAGATGCTAAATGAATTTAATAGAGTGCTGTACCATTAAATGTTTAACAATGAGATCCAGCGGGGTATAGCAAGAAGAAAACTAATTTGGAACATTTGCCAGTTTCCCTGGTGTAGGTATTCCCACCATGACAGAATTCTATCCAGCTATCGTTGTTCGGGTCACTGAACGCAGAGTTGGAAAAGATGCACACAATTGACATACCACAGGCTTAATATTTAAAAGTCAATTCAAGTAATCCATCACATTGCCAGACTATAAAATAAAAATAAAAATAAATAATCCTCCCAATAGAGGCAGGACGGGTGCCAGGATGGCCAAGCGATCCAGGGTGCTGGACTTAGTAGATGCCAAAAAATCCTTTGAACATACTCAATACATGTTTATCAAAGAACTGAGTGTATTAGTTTTGTAGGACTTCCATAACAAATGATTACAGACTTGGATGTCTAAAAACAACAGACATTTATTTCTTCACAGTTTTGGACACTAGAAATACAAAACCAAGTTGTCATCAGGCTCATGCTTTCTTTGTAAGCTCAAAGGGAAACTCTTCCTTGCCTTTTCCTAGCTTTTGGTGGTTGCTGGCAATCCTTTGCATTACTTGGGTTATAGAAGCCTCACCACACTCTCTGCTTCCATCTCCAAATGGCTTTTTCTTTCTCTATGTTTGTCTATGCAACTCCTTTCTTCTTATAAAGATACCAGTAATTTTGTAATAAGGTCTACTCTAATCCAGTATGACTTCATCTTTGCTTGACTACAACTGTAAAGACCATATTTTCAAATAAAGTCATATCCACGGAAACTGGGGGTTAGAATTTAAACATACCTTTTTAGGGCACACAATTCAATCTAGAACATTAAGCAACCTAGGGTAAATGGCATCTATAAAAACTTACCACCAATAGTAAAAGACCAGATGCTTTCTCTCTAGGATGCGGGAAAAAGGCAAATATTTCTGGTCCCACCACTTTTATTCAATATTATACTGGAGATCTAAACATAAGCAATAAGGCAAAGCAAAGAAATAAAAGAAATATACATAGAAAAACAACAATAAAATTGTGTTGATCTATAGATAACATGTTTGTTCATGTAGAAATTCTTAAGTAATCTACAAAATAGCTACTAGAGCTAATTTATGAGTTTAGTATGATCACAGATAAAAAGATCGGTATCCAAAAGTCAATTGTATTTTTATATCCTTGCAACAAAAAATTGGAAATTGAAATGAATAATTGCCTCTTCTATTATATAAAGTAAGAAATAATTGGGAATAAATGTAGCAATATACATTCAACACCATATGCTTTAATACTATAAAATATTGCTGTGATAAGTGAAAAACTCGACAAATGGAGAGAGATATATAAGCATAAATAGGAAGTTTCAATATAGTTCGGATGCAAATTCTCAAAGTGATCTGAAAATTCAACGCAACCTCATGAAAATCTTTTCAAGCTTTCTATAGGAATTCAAAAAGTAATTCTAACAAGTATATGAAAATGGGAATAATGTAGATAACCAAGGCAAAATTGAAAAAGCAGAATAAATTTTGAAAATGAATGACTTACAGTATCTGAATTCAAGAATTATCATAACTCTCTAGTAATTAAGACAGTATTATGTTGGCATGGAGATAAATATAAATCAATGTACCAAAACAAATTCCAGTAATGGATCCACACATATATGATCAATAAATTCCAGTAATGGATCCACACATAGATGATCAATAGATTTTTGAAAAGTTCCAAGGAAATTAGTTGGGAAATTTCAGTAAATGTTAATGAGTCAATTGGATATTTATACTCAAAAGAATGAACCTCAGTTATTATTTCACACTATATATACAAAAAAACTCAAAATTAATCATAAACATAGGAAATAAAAAGATAAAACTTCCAATAGAAAACAGGGGGAAAACACTTTCCCTTTTTTTAGGCTTGTCAGTTGACAGGAGAGTTACAGAAAACATTCTCTTTGGTTGTGGAATGAAGAGGCATGTAAATACTACTCCCACCAAATAGCCAACCTAAGAAGGGGGTAATAGAGATTTTAGTGTTTTTCCCTGATAGATGTAAGTTGCTTTTGCTTCTTTTTTCTTTATGCTCTATCTCATGTAAATACATATAGGTTTACATAAATTCTGGTACTTTTTTTTCTCCTGTTATCTTTTTTGAAAACTTATTATTTTATAACAAGTAATCTGATATTTTAGTGATTTATGAAACAAGCATATATTCTCTGAAGTTCTGGAATTTGAGCAGAATTTGGTGGGATGTTCTTGTTTCAACTTCCTGTGACATTAGCTAGGATCACTCATTCAGGTACATTCAGCTGGCAGCTCAGCCAGGATGGAAATATCTAAGATGTCTACCAGTTCTCCAAGGCTTCTCTCCATGTGTTCTCTTATCATTCAGTACTTACAACCAGAGCTTATAAGGCAGCCGGATCCTAAGAGAAGCATTCATGTGGATACACCTCACTGTGTAAGCTGTTGAAAATCCTCTGCTAGCATCATGCTTGCTGATGTCTCCTTGACCAAGGCAAGGCACACAGCCAAGACCAGATTCAGTGTTGGGCAGAATGATACAAGGTCTTCATTCCTGGAGATGTGTGACATTGGAAGTCTCCAATGTAACAATCGGTGACACAGTAAGAGCCCCAAGTAGGTAGTTTTCTTTTACCAGAATGCCACTGCTGTTTATTCCTCATTATGTTTGGGTTCTCCGGAGGTGGGAGGAAAGACATTCTCTGACAATTTCCCCATAAGTTGATTTTGCTAATACTATTTGATTTCTCTTGGATTCTAGTTCTTATGGAATGATTGTTTCCTTTGCAGAGATATCTACCAAAACTCTTTTAAGAACAGGTTTTATTTTATTTTATTTTATTTTTTCCACATGTTAACCTAACCCTATTTAAAGTTAAATCCAGCCGGGCACGGTGGTTCACCCATGTAATCCCAGCACTTCAGCGAGATGGGTGGATCACCTAAGGTCAGGAGTTCGAGATCAGCCTGCCCAACATGGCGAAACTCCGTCTCTACTAAAAAGACACACACACACACACACACACAAATTAGCTGGGCATGGTGGTAGACGCCTATAATCCCAGCTACTTAGGAGACTGAGGCAGGAGAATGGCTTGAATCTGGTAGTCGGAGGTTGCAGTGAGCCAAGATGACACCACTGCACTCCAGCCTGGGCAACAGAGTAGGACTCTGTCTCCAAAAAAAAA
>NW_012117999.1:2037269-2065880 GCF_000951035.1 Colobus angolensis palliatus | reverse complement strand
AAATCCTCTAACCAATGCTTGCCAACTTTAAAAATCACAATTATTTTCTTTTTTGTGATGAATTTACTGCTACTATTTTTTTTTCTAAATATTCTTTCCATCTGTTTCTGAGATTTGTGGTTGAAATAAGGTAAATATAAGTAAGCTCGGTCAAACATAAGTTACTATAAATAGGAAATAAATTACTCTAGTTGGGTTCCATCTTTTAATTTTTCCTATTAGAACTAACAACTTCCCCTATTTTTAAAATTCCCACAAGTCATACCTGTTGGTATTTATGCCCTTCTGTATTTCTCACCTTGATTCCAGACTTGACTATCTGCTTGCCTTGGTCAACGGGGTATTAGCAACCATTATTCTAACAGAAGCATATTACGTGTTATCACACTAGGACTTGTGCTCTTGCAGTGCTCCTTCTTGAAATCAAGCAGCCATGCTATAAAGTGGCCCAGGCTATTCTGCTGGAGGGAGGTAACACGGAGAGGCACCAGTGATGAGATACCAACTGAGAGGAAGGACATGTCAAGGAAATCTGCCAGGATTTCAATGAAATTCAGACACAGGAGTGACCCTAGCCAAGAGCACGTGGATCAGAAGATCTCGCCAAACTACAAAATCATAAGAAACTACAAATTATGGTTTTAACCTGCTAAGTTCCAAACTACAAAATCATAAGAAACTACAAATTATGGTTTTAACCTGCTAAGTTTTGGAGGGTTTTGTTATGCAACAATAAATAACTAGAACATGCACAAAGAGGCCAGTCACCTTGGCTCATGCCTGTAAACCCAGCACTGTAGGAAGCTGAGGTGGGTGGATCACCTAGGAGTTCAAGACTAGCCTGGGGATCATGGCGAAACCCCGTCTAAAACAACAACAAACAAACAAACAGAATACACACACACAAAAATTAGCCAAGCATGGTGGTGCCTCTCTGTAGTCCCAGCTACTCAGGAGGCAGAGGTGGGAGGATCACTTGAGCCTGGGAGGTGGAGGTTGCAGTGAGCCACGATCATGCCACTACGCTCCAGCCTGGGCAACACAGCAAGACTCTGTCTCAAAAAATAAAATAAAATAAAATAAAATATTATAGAATAAAATAAAATAAAACATGCATAATGGGAAGCCCTACCCCTAGACAAACTAGACTACTCAAAGTTCTTAGAAATTCTTTTTCATTTTGTCTCTTCTGTGATTTACTCATGTTTTTACTTCCTTCTAAAGTGTAAAAGCCCCTCTGCCTATTGAAATCTTATACTTCCTTCAAGATATTGAGATAATAAATATTGAGCAAAGTGATAAAGGTATCCTGTATTTCGAACATGTTTTGGTTTATATTTCTTTACTTCTGATCAAGCAGAAAATTCCTGCAGGATTTATGGTTGTCTCTATTTTCATTAACCAGTCAGAGCTACAACACTGTATTTATTATTTTAAGCCCAAGTGATTGTAAACTGTGGACATGCCAAGAAAATGGCTATTGTAGATGATTGAAACTGTTTCAGGGGTCCATTTTCTTCTTCAGCTGCCTAAGCCTTACAGTAAGTCAAAAATGGACCCAGTGATAATAATTTTAGCAACTGTTTATTGAATGCTTGCTATCCTGTGTTAAGGTGCATTGTAATCTAAGTGTTTCCAGACCTCAGCATTCTATGTCTACCAAAGATGGTTATTATCTAGAAGTCACAATGTTACTCTTCTCCTATCCTGGTTCCACCTTTTTATACTTCTACTCACAAATTCACTTGGTGAAACAAATCTCCTGGTGTGATTTCCTCCCATGAAAATGGCAATCTACACTAGGAATGTGGTTTCCTGGTGATCCGAAAGCCTGGGACTCCTTGGTTTGGAATATCAGAGCATTGCTGACAAAAATAGTTTCTTGCCTAATTCATTGCCTTGCTTTATTATCTGGGTCCTGAAACATGCTGGCTTGTACAGAGATTTTCATAGATGATGATGATGATGATCACGTTGATAATAGTAATAAATAATAAATACTTAGTGATCCTTGGACCATGCACTTTACTTTTTATCCACAGTTTTCATTAAATATACCAAGCCACCTCTGTGAGAGAAAACTATTATCATCACCAGTTCACATATGGAAACAGAAAGAAACGTTAAACTGCCCAAGATTAAGCAAGTTTTCAATGTCATCAATTTTTGTTTGTCATTCCCAAAGAAGCACAGGAGGCACTTTCAACCTATCCCCAATTCCACCTTCCTTATTATATAACCAAAACTCCCCCCTTTATAAGAGAATATGATATGGAGGGAAGATATGGATATGGAAGGAAGGAGGATACAGAGGAGACTTCTGCATTATGAACATATGTTTCTAAGCTCAGACAAAAAATGACTCATCATACCTGTATTATCTTCCTATTCTAAACAAATAAAACATGTATGATTATATTGTTAGCATTGTTCTTATTTTACAACCAAGGAAACTAACACTCAACAATGTTAAACAACCTCTTCAAGCTCACAAAAGTATCATGTGATTATGAGTGGAGTAATTAGGAGTGGAGACTGAGCTCAAAATCAGTCTGTCATAACTCCTGGAGGACCTAAAGAAGTGAAATACAGAGAACACAGAGTCTGCATAAACTGGAAACTTCTAATATTTATTTAGAAGGAAACTTTATATCTCATGCAACCAATTTAAACAGAGAGACTTACAGTATCTAAAGGTATATGTGCAGACTTTCAATATATAGAAAGATAACCTGCAGAAATGAATGATTAACCTCTAAAATCAACCAGCTGAAATGTATCTGTAAAAAAGTAATTTTGCATTTATGCTCCAATGTTGATTTTATAACTTCAGTCTTTCAGCAGGAAATGAGACAAATGCCCTCTTTTATTTTCCACCCAGTTACTTTTAAGTCCCTGCCCAGAAATAAATGCTGTCCTCATTTTCTTCAGTAAATGCCATCTTAGCTGTCAATTACTTTTTGCATTAAAATACTTCTAATCCAGGTAATGTTTGTGCTGTAACAGGAACTGGCCTGCTTTTTATTGTATATATCTTTAACAAATCTTAACGTTTCAAAACAAAAATTAGTGAAGAAGGAAATAAGATGAAAAAGAAGGTATTTACTGAACTTGATGTATTTATGAAGAAAGGCACACGGGTACATCTCATAATTATAAAATTGGGTTTTGTTTGAATTTGCAAATGTTTGCTATGTTAATGCGTTTTATATAACATTGAATCCTAGAGCATATAGTCCAAGGGAAAAGAGAAAGTTTTATGTTATCCCTCTACAAAATGCATAATGGAGAGCAAAAAGATGAACACAGTTTAGTCTGAGATTAAGCTGTATTTTTATTATCAATTAACTACTTTTTTGGAGTTTGTTTTTACTTCAATTATACTTTCTTATTCTAATACATTTATTTCATATACTAGGCTCATACTGCAAATCTTTTTATTTAGCTGGGTTTCTTAATATTAGGTAAACTATGCATATTCAGAAATGAAAATACACCACTGTTTCATGTTTTTAGCCAGGAGGATGTTGTGGTTATTGACAAGAATGGCCTACACATCTGATAATCTCCAGCAATAAGATGTAAATTTTTCCACATTTATACCTATAGCAGAGGATTGTAGTTTATAATTTTATTAAATGAAATGACCTATATGATATCCTTGATGAAAAGCATCTTCTTATAAGGAATTGCCTTCCTCATTAAAATAAACATGTAAAGGCTTCACTGTTTTACCCCTGGTAGGAAAATCACTAGGTAGAGAGAAGCAGTTGGGCTGAGTTACTCCATCTCAGTTACTCTTGATTTGTGATTCCTCTACCTTCACCTACTCTCCATTAACTTTTTTTTCCTCTACAGTTCTCATTTGAGCACGGACTCAACAGAGCCTTTTTTCTTTGTGGTCTTTAGCACAGTGAAGAGAAAGAAGTTTTCAAAGGTTTTACAAAATAGTAAGTTATGATAAAAAGGACATAAGCATACAAACTATCTGAGGCTTAAATAGGTTTCTGATTCTACCACAATTAGTTTACTTCAAGACCGCAGATGCATGAGTGAGTCTAGCTGAGCTCAAACATCAGAAGAACCCTACAGCTAGCTTTGATCAAAATTCTAATCCATAGACTTGTGAGCTAAACAAATGGTTGTTATTTTAAGAACTAAGTTTTGGAGTGGTTTGTTATGCAACAAAAACTAGGTCATAGAACATGGTTCATAATAATCTATTGTAACTGGGAAAGATACTGTTACTGGGGGTCCTTGCTCCCAGAGCTCCCAAGGTGGTGGCAGGCCGCTTCCAAAATGGCAGCTGGCGACTTCCAAGATGATGGCAAGCCTGGTGTTCTCCGACCTGGGGTTCTTGGCCTCACAGATTCCAAGGAATGGAATCTTGGGCCATGCGCTGAGTGTTATAGCTCTATTAGAAGCCGTGGGTCACAGAAGAGAACCGTGGAACCCAGTGACTAGTGTTCAGCCCTATTAGGACAAACCCAGGCACTTAGCCGTGCAGGAACAATGCCAAGGCTTTAGCCCGATTGGGAGTGTCAGTGGGCGCCTCACTGGATGGGGAGCACAGCAGACATCCCGCCAGATCCAGAGGGATGGCAGTCAGCGGGGGGTCTGTGATGGCAGCAAACAGCAGTGGGGGACGACAAGTGAAAGCTCACCTCGAGCCCTAACAAACACAGACCAGAGCGTGCAGTTGCAAGATTTAATAGAGTGAAATAGCGTGGAAACAGAGCTCCCATAGAAAGCGAGGGGACCCAGAGAGGGCAGCCTTGCCCGCTGGAATGCCTGGGTTTATATCCCGATCATTGTCCCTCCTGCTGTGCTCTCAGGCAACAGATGATTGGCTATTTCTTTACCTCCTGTTTTTGCCTAATCAGCATTTTAGTGAGCTCTCCTTACTATCTGAATGGTCAGGTGTGGGCTAAGTTGCAAGCCCTGTGTTTAAAGGTGGAAGCGGTCACCTTCCCAGCTAGGCTTAGGGATACTTAGTCGGCCCAGGAAATCAAGCTAATCCTGTCTGGCAATACATTCCAATATCAGTATTATCTTTGAGCTTCTGTGAGTATATGAACACGAGAGAGGAGAATTTTCAGTTGGCTCTAGTATACTGTGTGCCTGTCTCCCCAATTAAAGTTAACTTTAGTATTGCAAAGTAAATCAACACTTGACTAGAAACTGGCCCTGTTTCCTTTTCCTTTTTTATATTTATTTTTTTGGAGACTGAGTCTCACTCTGTTGCCCAGGCTGGAGTGCAGTGGTGTGATCTCCGCTCACTGCAACCTCAGCCTCCCAGCCTCAGATGATTCTCTTGCCCCAGCCTGCAGAGCAGCTGAGATTACAAGTGAAGGCCACCAAGCCCAGTTAATTTTTGTATTTTTAGTAGATATGGGGTTGCACCATGTTGGCCAGGCTGGTCTCGAACTCCTGGCCTCAAGTGATCCACCGGCCTCGGTCTCCCAAAATGCTGGGATTACAGGTGTGAGCCACCTCGCCCAGCCTCTGTTTCCTTTTGACCTCAGAACACGCGAACGACTGGGTCAATTTCATTATCTAATAGTTGTTTTGATAAAGTGTTCAGCAAAGATGCTTTCTATCAAGGAACAGAATGCTAATAATCAAAATCTTCACAGCATCTATTATTGTTTGCATGAAAAAACAACTATGTTGAAAATAGAGATACAGTAAGGATAGTTCAATGTGCATTTTGCATTTTTAAGTTGAAATTGTGATTTAAAAATATGCTTGTGCATTTTGAAGGTTGTCAATACAAAATGTTTTGCTGGCTATCTAATCAAATATTAAAAGGTTTCACTGTGATAGAATTTCAGTCTCTCAACTTTAACTGTGTTAAAGTTCCCCAATATATTAAAGTTTATATATTAAAGTTTCCTAATATGTTTAGGAACATTTCCAAATAAAAATATACCACAGTTCTTGAACCATAATATAGATCATTTCACTGAAGTATGATTTCAGGGAACTACTCAAAATGTCACAATTTTTTTGCGTCTTCTTGCTCAGCCTACTCCTTGCCAAGAACATTCGATTCTCTCAAATTTTTAATTATCATGAACGTGTCTTGAGCAATGCAATTTTGCTGATTGATATTTTGAGAATTAAGAGGAAAGTAAGATGTCAAAGGGCAGTAATTGGAAGTTACAAATTAAATGTTTAATAATCCTATTATCATACAGAATTACTTTGACTAAAACATGACAAATTATTAAATTGGCATGAAGTACTACTACATAATGAAATAAGGAAGTATTTTGGGTATAAAACTTTTTTACTACATTGCATATAAAAATGAGATAATTATATCTATGGACAGAATGTACACTCTGTTTTCTGACACAGAGAAGTCATCATCCCATTTTCATTAGACATTTATGTCATAGTAAGCTCTGTGCAAGATGCTGACATACAGAGATTAATAAAAACAACCCATTGCATCCTGTCCTTATAAGGATTAGATTTTTAAAAAACATTTCAAGAAGGGAAGAAACAATGTCAAATGATGGATTGAAAGACAAGAGAACATTATAATTTTTCAAAGAAGAACTAAGTTATATATCAAATATACAACATATATCTATAAATAAACACATATGTAAACATAGGCATAAAAGAAAATATTCAAGCAAGTTTTAAATATTTCAATATATCCATGTCCCATTTAAGATATGGATTTGTCTAAATTGCAGCTATAGAGTAGGAGACATAATATAGAAAACATTTGGAAACTTCAAAAGATAATTATATGGGCATTAGCATGATAATATTAACAAAATAATAACTGATGGAGATGGGAGGTAGAGACATGAGGGAGGGAGAGTGCCATCAGGGTAGAAACATCATGAGTAGCCTCTGTGTCTGAGCCATGCATTAACTACACTGCTTGAACTGGGTGTTCCACATAGAATCTCAAGTGTTTAAATACATAGGCCAAGGCATTACCAACAGAAAGTGTGGTTTTATTTTTGGATGTCTACATCTGCATACAACTTAATAAGCTTGAATTTAACAGAGACATTTTATATCAGTTCTTTTAAGAAGACTAAGTCCTTCAAATACTTTTTTATCGCTGATAATCAGGTCATCTAGGTGTCAGACTAGAAACAATGATTTTGTCTTTTGGGCCTCACAAAACAATGATCTTAATGTTTCCACTATCAATTATTTTTAAATGGCTTTTGGATCAGGGTTTACTTTGTTTTATAGTTGTCTATGTGCCTTCTCTGCATCAGTATAAATTTATTACAGTCTGTCTGGACTTGCTATCCATAAGCAAATAAATCATCATTTTACAAATTTAAAAATATCGTTATGTAGATCAATGGAAGAAAATTTGGGGTGTTTTAGTATCAAAAGTTATCTTGTGGATTAACTGATTCAAGTTAATCCCTTTGGATATTTGAATAGGACCTGATGTTGAGTAAACCACTTACATAACACAGTGTATTAATGGTACAATAGCTGTCTTCATTTTGCATCCACCATGTCTACTATGCTATCAGGGCAATGCATTAAGTAAATGAAACATGAAAAATGAAGAGATTTTAATTGGATTAGATAGAATTTAGTTACCATCTTTCCCCTATTTAAAAAATTGCCAAGATTAAATTTCTACATAACAAAAATTTAATATAAAACGACCTCTAAATATTAGTACTTTTATTGTAGAATGCCAATAACAATGACGTTGGGCTTGCACTTTCTTGGTTATGTAAAAAAGGAATAAGAATATTTAGTCTCCAAGGCTGTTTTGGGGATGAACTGTGGCATCACATTATACTGTAATTTATTTTTTCCCTACCAGAAACTAGCATCCTTGTGGATAGAGTCTTGCTTATCTTTTTTTCTGAAGTGACTTTATCTCCTTAACTTGTATAGTCACTCTAGTTTTCATTTCTTAGCAATAAAATAATAACCCCAAAATGTGCTTAAACACTTGAAATGAAAAGAAATTTCATACCAAGTTCATATCAAATTGATGAGATTTCCTTATAGTAAGAAGGTGCTATAGGAACTTTTCAAGAAATGGATTTTAACTTGAAAGTTTAGTTTCATATTTAATGTCACCATTTGCTTCTTAAAGGCAAATTTACAGTTACAGAAATACTGTATAACTTACTGAATCATTTGGAGGGTTATCACTAAAAAATTTCTTCAAATGTGCTTGACAAAATTTCCCCAAATAGCATATCTTTGTCTGCATATATTTAAAAAATATTTTATTATAACATGCTTAGACCAGAAAGGTAAATATAGATCATAATATGACATACCCATGTACTACACTAATTTATCTACGTGGTAACATTTTGCATATTGTCTTAAGGTTTCCTTTCAAAATGAATGAATTTCAAAAACATTGAGTGAAAGAAGCAAGTTGTAGGAGAGAATGTAGAGTATAATCATAATTCTTAATACATTACCTTTGTCACAATCATTACACATATCATTATATCAAAATTATACATAAATATTTGAAACTACAATAAAATAATTTATCTTTCTGATTGCATTAACTGTCCATTTATTTGTTGAACACTATTATTTAAGTTACTTTTATAAGTACCACGCACAATGCAAAATGCGTAATCTATGGTATCTATTATCGAAGAATTTACCATGAGTTAAAAGAGGTGACACACACTATAAATGGTAAGGCAGTTTAGAAGAATAGCTGCACAAAGACACAAACAAGTGTCTTACATGTTCTAAGACGTGACGGATTGTTTCTGTCTAGTGTGAAGACACTACAGATGGCTTCGTGAAATTCTCACAGTAGCAGGTAGAAGAAGTGATATTTGGATTGGGATTTAAAGGAGTGCTAGGGGAAGATGAAGGGGAATGAACAGTATGGAATATGGCTACAAAAGGGGTGAGCACTAGATATTTTCCATGAACAGACAGTAGTGCAGTTTTGTTCATGGATAGGGTGCATAAGAGGAATTTTGAGAATTTAGTGGGGATAAAAGCTTTGTGTATATATTGGGGAGGTTTGAATTCCAGGTAAATGATTTAAAGGCATTATGAGAAGCAATACAAAGTCACTTCAGTAGGCTCTGTGCATCTTCATTGAGCTGCTTCTTCTCTGCCCAACATGGCAGCGAGGGCAATTATTAAAAACAAAACAAAACAAAACAAAACAAAAAATGTGCCGGCAGTGCTCAATATTCATAGTGTTAGTCCTGTTCCACTTACCTCTGATTGTTGCTATTTTTCCCATTTTCTGTTTCTTCCTCTGCTTATCCCTTCTCATTCTATTAATAACTGGGTTTTACCTGATCCTTGTCTTTGGTTCAATTCTCCCAGCTTTCCCTCCTTTTTTCTCCCTCCCTCTGGGGTGAAATTATCTATAGGGTGTGATCCTAGGACTTCTCTGCCCTTAGACTGCCATCCCTTGCCATGTCATAAGGTCTTGTGTATCTCCCATTCTAACAATTCTATGCCAAAACAGCCCTGATTTCCCATGAATGCAATTTTCATACTCTGGACTTGTGTATCACTTGGCTTTCATTTGGATAATGCAATGGATAAGCAGTAGTGCTAACTGTATTTATATCACTTAAAATCCTTAAGTGTATTAATTAGAACCTCTGTGTTCAAAGATTTCATATCATTTAAATCCGATACAACCAAAGTAGTCTGGAGACACTAGTGAATTTAGATTAAATCACTGTTAAAATTTTACCTAAATCATTGGATTATTCAGAGCTATATGTAAGAGCTGAAAGGTAATGGCTTCTTTAAAACAGTAGGCCAGGTGTGTGGCAGTTAACACTATCAGCAGACACCTTAAGAACTATAAGAAAGCAAAAGAATCAAGTAAAGTGGCAACTGGCTTTCAAAGTGAATAGTATACTCTTCCACATGGGTAAGACAGATGCTGTTAAAATTTCAAGTGTTGAAGGGGAAGAAAAGTTCCATATCATCATAATGTATGGGCAACTCAGTGAGCATTCAAAACTCATTGCTGAGATAGTTTTCCCCAAATCAAAGCCTGAGGGAATGAGAAATCTTAAGTTCTTTATCTTGTAAATAGCAGCCATAGCTAAAGCAAAACTAAAACTAAAACAATGATATTTGTTAGGGGGCCCCAGAAGGGAACTTTCTAACATACAGTTTTTATTACTACTTTTACTTTATTTCATACTACCATTTTTCATTTGTTTTCTCATTGCAGTTCTCTCTTCCTTTAGAATGAATCGGTACTTTGAAAGAATTGGCATTGCCAAAAAAGATTTCCAGTAAAAATACTAGATAAAAAGACAAAAGTTAATTCAAACATTCTGCTTTTCTGGATTGTGGATGTGAAAAGGTAGTTTCTGTGCTGAGAATTTTCAATAGATGGACAAAAAGGTTATAAGCTCAGGATCTATGAAAATATTTCAATAGATTGTGGACTGAGGAAACAGTACATTAATGTATGCTTTTCTTAATTATGTTTTGTTTTCTGGAGAATGTCTCCATTATTTGTAAATATAGACCTGTGAAACAGACAGACAAATAAAGCCACCAAGAAATACAAACTATTGTATTCTGTTTTGTTAAGACCTTATTTTTGTAACACATAAATGAAGGATAGCTAATATTTTTCATCAGTTATATACAGTACTGGCTTTCAATTGTTAGTAAACGAAATATGGACAAAATTTTTAAATAAAAGCAAATTTAAAAATCAAAAGGCATGTCACTTGCTGGCCTAATGGTAGGGCTTGCACCAGACCAAAGCAGACACCGAGAACAAGTAATGAACCCTGATTTAAAAGAAAAAAAAAAAGGCTTTTTGAAAGCTTCCTAGAGCTTCCACAATCCAGAAGTAGAGAAGGAAAATGCCAGAGAGAAAAGTATCTCATTGAAATAAGCTCCGAAGTTTGTATACCACTTTCCCCCTCCAGGTATTTGCCTACTCTTAGGTTGGGACGAGAAGCCAAGAAGCTGGAAAGTGGGAGGAGCTAAAAGGGTGAAAGACTTGTAGGGCTTTCATCAATTTTACAGTGCTGGGCAGGAAAGAAACGAAATCCAGAAACACCAAAACAGCCAGAATTTCACACCAAGATTCCGGGAAAAAGAATATAAACAGAAATGGGACTAGCACCCTTTTTCCGTTTTTGCATCATGGATTTTTCTTATTCTCAAGCTTTTGCTAGAAAGAAAAGTCTAAGAAGGTACTTAGAAAAGACTCAAAAGGAAGGCAAAGTTTGCTGAGGTCTTACAGTACTGAGGAGACAGTAATCAGATTTCAGGATCCACCAAGAAAGAGAAAACTGAAATCCCCCTTATGACAAGTTTATTCAATGATCTGACTGAGGCAATCTGCTGTCTTCTCCTGTGTCCTTTGTTGAATCTTCTTTGAATGAACATAGCATTATCCAGAAACTATGATTTTTCTAACAGAATGTCCAACATTCAATAAAATATAGAAGGCATACCAAGCAAAAGGACCAAGAGAAGGGGAAAAAAAAAGAGAAAATAAAAATAGAAACAAAAGTGACCTTGATATTGGATGATTAGAATCATCAGATTGAAATTTAAAATAACTATTTTAATTGAAAATTCAAAAGAGAGCTGTGATCTCTATAAAGTTATCAAAGGGAAATTCAAGAACAGAACCACACATAAACTGAATTTAAGAACCAGCTAAGAGATTGTACAGTATTGAAGTTTTGCAGAACAAGCTTTGCAGAACAACTAAAAAATAGATCAGTATAAAACAATCTAAGTGAAGCAGAGAATAAAAATAATGGATATGCAGAAGAATGGAATATGCATAAGAGATATATTGACCACAGTAGATGCATCTATTGCTTGTATAACTGATGCCCACTGTTACAGACTGAATGTTTCTGTCTTTCCAAAATTTATATTTTAAAACCTAATTCCCAATGTGATGGTATTTGGAGGTAATTAGTTAGTTAATGTCTTTCAGAAATTTTGGTGTGGATAGTTGTAATATTAAGTAGAATTGTAGTTTTGACTCTATCATTGTGATACAATAATATTGAGGTGAGTTTGGTTTGGTTATCTAGGATTACGAAAGTTTAATTAACCTTCAAATTTATTAAACAAAAGAGTATTTTTAATGATGAATTTTTAAGTTTATACCTATGCACCCCTCCAAATTCGCTTTCTTCAACTGCCTTTGTTATTGTGCTTTGAGGGAGTAATTATATTCACAATAGTTCAAAGCCATCTTGGCATAGCCATAAACAAATCAAAATAAATGCCTGGCAAACAAGAACTGACATGAGCCCTAAACAAGTGATAGAGCTATTCTGCAAATTGCTACTGTCAGCCCTGTCTTGTAATAAATATTATTGTCTAATAGGACAGATCTCATATTTAAAAAAAGTCTTCGTTACTTAGGAATATTTTGTCTTCCATATTTCTGAATAGTTTTATTGGCCCTCAAAGTTATATCTGAAAATTTTATTTAGGTTGCATTAAATTTATAAATTAATTGCAGGTACCTGGCATTCATGCCATTCCAGAGCTGAAAATATGTCTCCATTTGTTCAGATTATCTTTCCACCCTTTATTAGGATTTTATAGTTTTTTCCATAGAAATCTTGTGTAATGTTATCTCAGTGAAGCTCATTATGCCTAACAGATGCTTTATAGATTTCTCTTTATAATGTGAACATCTTTTTAATCACATATTTTGTTATTGTTTATAGCTATCATAAAGGAACGTTACTAATTTTTGTAAGTTGATTCTGTATGTAAAAACTTTCTTGAACTTTTAAATTAGTTGTATTAGTTTATTTGTTGATTCTCTGAAATTATGAGATTTTTTCATTTCCTTTCCAAATCTTACACTTCTGATTTACTTCCCTTTTCCCATAAGACCATTGACCTAAAACTCTAATACTATGTTAAACAGCAGTTAAGGCAGTGGATGTCCTTATTTTGTTTGTAATCTTAGATGAATTTCATTTAATATTCATCATTTAGTAGGGTATTTGCCTTAGTTTTTGGTGAGTAGTGTTTTTAAAATTTACGAAATTTCTTTTTTTTTTTTCCTTTCAACTTTTATTTCATGTTCGAGGGGTATATAGGCAGGTTTATTACATGAATAAATCCCATGTTGCTGGGGTTTGGTGTATAAATGATTTTGTCACCCAGGTAGTGAGCTCAGTACTAATAGGTAGCTTTTGGATCATAACCTCCTTTCACCTTCCACTCTCAGTTAGGCTCTAGTGTCTATTTAGTTTCCCTCTTTGTGTCCATGTGTACTCCATGTTCAGCTGCCACTCTGAAATGAGAACATGCAGTATTTGGTTTGCTGTTTCCATGTTAATTCATTTAGAATAATGGCCTTAAGTTGCATCCATGGCACTGTAAAGGACATTATTTCATTCCTTTTTTATGGCTGCACAGTATTCCAGGGTGTATATGAACTACATTTTATTTATCCAGTCCACCACTGATGGGCATCTAGGTTGATTCCATGTCTTTGCTATTGTGAATAGTGCTGTGATGAGCATACGCATACATATTCTCTATAGTAGAATAATTTATATTCTTTTGGGTATATATCCAACATCCCTTCATATTAAAAATTCTTCACACCTTAGGCATCAAAGTGATATATCTAAAAATAATAACAGCCATCTATGACAAACACACAGTCAACATCATAGTGAATGGGCAATACCTTGAGACCTGGGGCCTGTTGAAACACTAGAAAATCCCACATTCTCTGCCCAAAGGCTCCTAGAACTGATAAACAAGTTCAGCAAACTTTCAGGATACGAAACCAATGTACAAAAAATTAGTAGTATTTCTGTACACCAATAATGTCGAAACTGAGAGCTACATCATGAATGTAATTCCACGCATAATAGCCACCAAAAGAATAAAATACCTAGGAATACAGGTAACCAGGAAGGTGAAAGGTCTCTACAACAAACACTGCTCAAAGAAATCAGAGATGACATATGCCTTTGGGTCTATACCCAACATCCTTTCATGTTAAAAACTCTTCACAAACTATGCATCAAAGTAACATACTTCAAAACAGTAACAGCCATCTATGACAAACCCACAGTCAACATCATACTGAATATGCAATGACCAGGATTTCTGTAATGGGATTGTTGGGTTGAATGATAATTCTGTTGAAAGTTCTTTGAGAAATGTCCAAACTGCTTTCCACCTTTCCACAGTGGTTGAACTAATTTACCTTCTACCAGCAGTGTGTAAGTCTTGCATTTTCTCCACAACCTCGCCAGCATGTATTTTGTGACTTTTTAATTACAGCCATTCTTACTGGTGTGGGATGGTATCTCATTGTGGTTTTGATTTGCATTTCTCTAATGATTAATGGTGTTGAGCAGTTTTTCATATGCTTGTTAGCCACATGTATGTTTTCTTTTGAAAATTGTTCACGTCCTTTGCCCATTTTTTTACTGTTCTTGTTTGGTTTTCGTTTGTTGCTTTAAGTTCCTTATAGATTCTAAATATTAGGCCTTTGTCAGATGCATAGGTTGCAGATATTCTCTCCCATTCAATAAGTTGTCTGTTTACTCTGTCATAATAGTTTCTTCTGCTGTGCAGAACTCTTTAGTTTAATTAGTCCTATTTGTCAGTTTTTTGTTTTCATTGCAATTGATTTTGGAGTCTTTGTCATAAAATGTTTGCTTAGGCCATATCCAGAATGATATTTTCTAGGGTTTCTTCTAAGACTTCTTATAGTTTTAGGTTTTATGTTTAAGTCTTTAAGTTATCTTGAGTTAATGTTTCTGTATGGTGAAAGGAGGAGATCTAGTTTCAGTCTTGCATATGGCTAGCCAACTCAACTATCCCAGCACCACTGATTGTCCAGGAAATCCTTTTCCCATTGCTTATTTTTGTCAACTTTGTCCACGATCACATAGTTGTAGGTGTGCAGCTATATTTCTAGCTTATGTAACATGTTCCATTGGTCCACCTGCCTGGTTTTTTTGTGTGAGTTTTTTATTTCTATTTTATTTATTTATTTATTTATTTATTTTTACCAATACTATGCTGTTTTGGTTACTGTAGCCATTCAGTATAGTTTGAAATCAGGAATTGCGATGCCTCTGGCTTTTTTTTTTTCTTAGAATTTATTTCGGCATTTGGGTTCCTTTTTGATTTCATATGAATTTTGTAATAGGATTTTCTAATTCTGTGAAAAATGACATTGGTGGCTTGATAGGAATAGCATTGAATCTGTGTATCACTTTGTGCCATATGGCTATTTTGATGATATCGATTCTTCCAATACATGAGCATGGAATATTTTTCCATTTGTTTGTGTAATCTCTGATTTCTTTGAGCAGTGTTCATTGTAGAGATCTTTCACCTCCCTGATTAGCTATATTCTAAGATACTTTATTCTTTTTGTGGTTATTATAAATAGAATTGCATTCTTGATATAGCTCTCAGCTTGGTGATTAGTGGTGTACAGAAATGCTACTAATTTTTGTACATTGATTTTGTATCCTGAAAGTTTACTGAAGTTTATCAGTTCTAAGAGCCTTTGGGTTGAGATTATGTGATTTTTCTGGACATAGAATCATATCATCTGTGATGAGAGATAGCTTGACTTCCTCTTTTCCTATTTAGATACCTTTAATCTATTTCCCTTGCCTGATTGCTCTAGGGAGGACTGCCAATGATATGTTGAATAGTAGTGGTGAGGGTGGGTATCCTTGTTTTGCTCCACTTCTCAAGGGGAATGCTTCCAGCTATTACCCATTCAGTAGGATGTTGACTGTTGGTTTGTATAGATGGCTCTTATTATTTTGAGGAAAGTTACTTTGATGTCTAGTTTGTGGAGAGTTTTTAACATGAAGCGTTGTTGAATTTTATCAAAAGTGTTTTCTGCATCTATTGAGATGATCATGTGGTTTTGTTTTAATTCTGTTTGTGTGATGAATCACATTTATAGATTTGTGTATGTTGAATCAGACTGGCATCCCAGGGATAAAGACTACTTGATAGTGGTGGATCAGCTTTTCGATGTGCTGCTGAATTTATTTTGATAGTACTTTGTTGAGGATTTTTGCATCTATGTTCATCAGGAATACTGGCCTGATGTTTTCTATTTTTTGTTATCTCTCTCCCTGTTTTTCATATCAGAATGATGATAGCATGATCAATGATGATAACGTTTGGAATAATATTCAGCATCGTAATACTGAATATTAATAGTACAAACATAATCAAAGAGCCCTTCCTTTTTGATTATTTGAAATAATTTCAGTGAACTTGCTACCAGTTCTTCTTTACATATCTGGTAGAATTTGGCTGTGAATCCGTTTGATCCAGGGATATTTTTAGTAGGTTTCTTTTATTAAGGATTCAGTTTCAGAACACATTATTCATCTGTTCAGGCATTCGCTTTCTTCCTGGTTCAATCTTGGGAGGTTTCCAAGACTTTATCTATTTATTCTAGGTTTTCTAGTTTGTGTGCACAGAAGTGTTCATAATTCTCTGTGAGGGTTTTCTGTAGTTCTGTGGGGTTGCTGGTAATGTCATCTTTGTCATTTATGATTGTGTTTATTTGAATCATCTATTTTTTCTTTATTAGTCTAGCTACTAGTCTATCAATCTTATTTACTCTTTCAAGAAACCAAATTTTGGTTTCACTGATCTTTTGTATGAAGGTGTATCTTTCTTCATGTTCTCAATTTCATTCACTTCGGCTCTGATTTTGGTTATTTCTTTCCTCCTGTCACCTTTGAGGTTGGTTTGCTCTTGTTTTCCTAGTTCTTCTATGTGTGACTTCAGGTTTTTAATTTGAGATCTTTTTTACTTTTTGATGTAGGAATTTAGCACTATAAACTTTCCTCTTGACACTGCTTTAGGTGTATCTGAGAAATTCTGCTACATTATACCTTTGTTTTCATTAGTTTCAAGGAATTTCTTGATTTCTGCCTTCATTTCATACTTTACCTAAAATCATTCAGAAGCAGGTTGCTTAACTTCCATGTAATTGTACAATTTTGAGAAATTTTCTTGGTATTGATTTCTATGTTTATTGCACTGTGTTCAGAGAATGTGGGTCATATGATTTTGGTTGTTTTGAATTTGTTGAGAATTGCTTTATGGGCAAGCATGTGGTCAGTCTTAGAATATGTGCCACGTTCAGAGGAGAAGAATGTATGCTCTGTTGTCACTGGATGGAATATTCTGTGGACGTCTAATAGGTCTATTTGATCAAGTGTCAAGCTTAGGTACTGGATGTCTTTGTTAGTTTTCTGCCTTAATAATCTGCCTAACACTGTCAGTGGGGTGTTGAAATATCCAATTATTATTGTATGTTTATCTAACTCTCTTCATAGGTCTCTACAAACTTGTTTTACAAATCTGGGTGCTCCAGTGTTGGGTGCAAATATATTTAGGACTGTTAAGTCTTCTTGTTGAATTGAACCCTTCATTATTGTATAATAGCCTTCTTTGTCCTTTTTGACCATTGTTGGTTTGAAGTCTGTTTTCTCTGAGATAAGAATGGCAACCCCTGTTCATTTTTTCTTTGTTTGTTTGTTTTGTTTTATATTTTCTTGATAGATCTTTCTCCATCCCTTTACTTTGAGCCTACGGGTGTCATTGTATTTGATATGGGTCTTTTTAAGGCAGCATACAGTTGAATCTTGCTTCTTTATTCATCTTTTCACTCTGTGCCTTCTAAGTTGGGCATTTAGTCTATTTATGTTGAAGGATAATATCAGTATATGAGGATTTGATCCTGTCATCATGTTTGTTAGCTGCTTGTTATGTAGACTTGATTATAAAGTTGCTTAATAGTATCAGTAGGCTATGTACTTAAGTGTGTTTTTGTGGTGACAGGTAATGGTCTTTGGTTTCCATGTTTAGCACTCCCTTAAGGAACTGTTGTAAGGCAAGTCTGGTGGTAATGAATTCCCTTATCACTTGTTTGTCTGTAAAGGATTTTATTTCTCCTTTGTTTATGAAGCTTAGTTTGGCTGGATATGAAATTCTTAGTCAGAATTTCTTTTCTATAAAGACGCTGAAGATAGACCCTCAATCTTTTCCAGCTTGTGAAGTTTCTGCTGAAAGTTCTACTGTTAGCCTCATAGGGTTCCCTTAATATGTGACCTGCCCCTTCCCTCTCTAGCTTCTAGCTGCCTTTTACATTGCTGCTTTTGTATTGACTTTGGAGAATCTGATGACCATGTGCCTTTGTGATGGTATCTCATAGGGTTCCTTTTAATTTCCTGAATTTGCGTGTCACCCTCTAACGTGGTTGGGGAAATTTTTGTGGACAATATTCTCAAATATGTTTTCCAAGTTGCACATGTGCTCTCTCTCTCTCTATTTCTCTCTCTCTCTGCCTCTGTCTTTCTGAGATTCCAAAGAATCATAGGTTTGGTCTCTATATATCATTCCTCAGTTCTTGGAGACTTTGTTCATTTTTTAAAAGTTCCTTTCTCTTTATTTTTGTCTGACTGAGTAGAATTAAAGAACTGGTCTTTAAGCTCTGAGATTCTTTCTTCAGCATGGTCTATTCTGCTGTTAATACTTCTGATTGTATAATGAAATTCTTGTAATTGGTTTTTCAACTCTAGGTCAGTTCACTTCTTAAAATGGCTATTTTGTCTTTCAGCTCTTGTATCATTTCATTAGATTCCTTAGGTTTCATGGATTGGGTTTCAACTCTCTCCTGAATCTTGATGAGCTTCATTGTCATCCAGATTCCGGATTCTACATCTGTCATTTCAGCCATTTCAATCTAGTTAAGAACCATTGCTGGGGAGTTAGTGTGGCCATTTGGAGGAAGAAGATACTCTAGCTTTTACAATTTCCAGAGTTCTTGAACTGGTTCTTTCATATGTGTGAGCTGATATTCCTTTAATGTTTGAAGTTGCTGTCTGGATGATTTCAGGGGGCCAAGGCTTAGCTCAGCGCTCCTAGCCTGCATGCTCTAACCCTGGAGGTCTGGGCCCAGGTTTATGGGCTTTTTCCTCTGGTTCCTTGAGGTTAAGCTCTTACTGCAATGGAGGGGCTGAAATGTTCCTGATCTGCTGGCAACAACACTGTGATGGAGGATGCTGGCAAATGCACTTTGTTGGGGCAGCAGCAGGGCAGTGGGCTGTCCCACACATGTGTGGGCATGGACTGCGGGGTGGCAATGGAGTCTGTGCATGCACCTCCCAATTTGGCAGGGGGAGGCTGCAGGTGAGTGCACGTTAGTGGGGGATGGTTGTGGACAGGCATGTGCTGGTGGGGACCCACCCTGCAAAAGCTATCTGGCTATTTACCTAGGGTCTGCAGGTGAAAGAGCTATGGTGGTGGCACTTGCTGGTGCCCATAGCCAGACAGGGACCCTGGTTGAGGGGTGCTCAGATCAACCTGGCCTTGTTCCACTGGCAAGATAGCCCTGCCCTGACCAACAAAGGCTAAAACCACTTAGAGAAGCATGCAAGCCTTGGAGATGTGTTCCCATGGCTGTGCTCCATTGCAACCATTCCCTGGCCAAATCCCCTAGACTCTGTGCAGGCTGGATTTCTATCTCTGCCAACACTCTGGGCAGTTTTTCCTGTCAGCTCAAATGTCCCTGGGCATTGTGGGGTCTCCTGCAGCTGGGATTGTTAAGATTTGTGGTAAGAGTGGACCACTTCCTGCCTATTTCACTCACCCCTTCCCCAGGATCTACTTGGGGTAAGGAATGAGTCCTTGTGCTCAGCAATTCCAGGCAGAGTGCCTAGTTTCAGAGTTCCTAGTTTCCTTCCCTTTCAGCCTGGGGTGTGCATTCTCCTGTTTATACTCAATGCCTTCTTTCTGAAGATCTGTTTGAAATGTGCTGGTCTTCTTGATGATCTGGTCTCATGGTGGGGGAAGCTCTTCCTGGCTGTATCTAGTTGGCCATCTTGGCTCCCTCAAATATTCCTTTCTATTTTGCTAAACTTTTGAAATATTAAATGGTTGTTGAACATTACAAAATGCTTCTAATATTATTGATAGAATCATGATAATCTCCTTTTAGTTTCTTTTGTTGCAATACATAGCAATCCATATTATAGAGCAAACTGTACTTTGTATTTTTTGTTCACTTACTGATAGATAATTGTTTCTGACATGACTATTACAAAGAATGCTGCAGTTAGCATGTATGTATATTGAATTTTTTGGCTCATTAGTGTCTAGTTCATATTTACCTATATGTGAAATTATTTGGTTAAAAGTTATAAATCTTCTCAATTAGAATACATGTTACCAAACTGCCTTTCAATATGTTTGTTAAAATTTAAAATTAGCATATGTGCAAACTTATAAATTCCAATATATTATAAAAATCCTTTTTTCACCAACAGATGAAAAGGGTACAAATAGGGTGACATTGTATAACACCTGCCAGAGTCTACTCTTGTCTATCAGCCTTGACTTTCACCACTTCAACTCCTATTTCCCACATTCTCTCCATACCACACTGTGTGTGTGTGTGAGAGAGGTTGTGTATGTGTTTGTGTGTGTGTACTCTTTCATACTGCTCTATCTTCTCCTTCAACCACTTAGCTACAAGAATGACAAGGTATCCTTGATTCCCTCTAGACAGACATGATTGTTCCTTTCTCTGTAACTTACTCTTGACCTGCCTCAAAATTATTGTTTCCTTGATCTTCTTTTCTCTTAACTCTGCATTCTTAGGTTCTCCATCTTTTTAACGTTTATGTTCACAGCAATGCCTAGCAGAGTGTCTGGCATGTAACAAATACTGCTGAGTAAATGAGTGAGTAATTGAATAAATGAATAGATTAATAAAGGAAAATTAGCAGGCTTTATAAAGAAGAAAAATTGAATTAGTGAGAAAAATGTTTCTTTTTCACAATTTAACAGTAAGGTTGTTTCTTGCTACAGTTAAACTCATTGTGGTTCTTTAGAGTTGTCCCTATTTTATGACAAGTTCCTGTTCTACAGAGGAAAGGTGGCTATGTGTATGTATATATCTTCTAAATTGGAATTTTGTTAAGATCAAATCAAATAATACACCAAATCGTTCTTGGGAAAGTAGTAAATAGAATTGGTTCAAAGAATTAACATTCTTATACTGAAAAAAATGTAGAAAAACAGTTTGGTGGGTTCAGCTATTTTGTTTGTCAGTTATGAATAGGAATTTGATCACACAAATTAGTACACTTGATTTTTTTTGTTTTTTAGTGATTTGACTAAAATAGTTTATTAAGTGGCCTCCCATGAACTCATTCTGTGTCTACAAACAACTGTAAACACAGTTCTCAAGCCCTAATCATTTCTTTAATCTTCTGAATCTCACAGAGTAGTCAAAGTTAAGACATTTATACTCATGAGGATCCTGACACTAACAGTTATCTTTAAGTCACTGAGATTACATTTCAATATAAATATAGATAGGACTCTCTATTTAAAAATCAAATAATAAATACTTCTATTTATTATTTTACGTTTATTATTTGTATAGGGAAGATACAAGAAAAGCATCATGGGGAATTTTCTAATTATTATATGTTATATCATTACTGGAAAAAAAAATCCCAGAACTAAGCTTTCTCTGGATAGAATTTCTTCACGTCAATATGTAGGATAATGTTTGCATCCATACTTCATAGATGGTAAGAGTTATTTAATATATTACAATCTTTATGTATATTAAAGAGAGCAAAATACAGAGAAAGTATATACTAAAAATTTTGTATTTAAATTTAAACAAAATGTACTTTATTGGTTTTCATGGCCTCTTTGAGCTTCACTTACAATTGGAGAAACTAATAGATTGGTGCAAAAGTAATATATAAATCAGAAAGTAACTTACATATAATCCCAAGTCAAGAAATTTGTTTTAAAAACAGCAACTTTGAGCTATGCAAATAGCAAAGCAGTAAATTAAAATTTTTTATTCAAAAATGCACATAACTCCAAAGAAAAATATTCAAACATTATGCAGCTGACATCAATTATTTTAGATTTATTAAAGATATTACTATTGAAAATATTTCTATATGCAAATTGAAACAGTTTAGCAAACTGTTTTTTCCTAATGTTGCAAATTTAGCTTTTATTTAGTACTATTTGAATTTAAGTTTTCTTGCCTTTTTTCTGACATAAAAAAGATAAAGCTCACTGAAGTAAATTCTAAAATATAAAAAAATTATTAGAAAAAATGAATTATCAATAATCCCAACATTTCAAAATTAAAATGCTTAATGTTTTAGTATAATTGCAAGTTTAGCCTATTGTAGTTGTTACTGATTTTCCTATATTTTCATAGAATTAAGATAATTCTTTACATACTTCTGATTACTTATTGATGTTTGTGATGTTTTCCTGTGTCCCTAATGTTTTATTTATTTATTTATATATTTTAGTGCAAAGCTTTGATTTTGTCTGTTTGATTTGTTAAAAATATACCCTAGCCCGAGGGTCTCAGGGTATACATACAAAATACTTCGATTAGATTCAAATCAGCAGCAAAAATTTCCTGCTAAGAAATTGAAATATCTTTTAAAACACACACACACACACACACACAACACACATGAAAAAACCTCAAGCCAAAAAACTCACTCAATTTGAAATGCAGCAAAACTACAAAGATAGGCCTAGTGCCATTTCTTCAAGAATAGCAAGCTGACAGCTTGGTGACCCAGGAATGTGAGGGAGTTGCTAAACAGGACTGGCCTTATGTGAGTTGAATATTTGTTCTGTGAACTTATAAATGAAATATTTTAAGACTTGTTCTGTGGCTTAACACATGGTCCATCATTGAGAATGATCCATGTGTTGAGGAGAAGAATGTGTACTCTGCAACCATTGTATGAAATTTTCTGTAAATATCTATACGCTGCATTTGTTCTATAGTGCAGATTAAGTCCAAAGTTTCTTTGTTGGTTTTCTGTCTGGGAGATCTGTCCAATGACAGATCTGAAACTGGGCTGCTGAAGTCTCCAGCTATTACTGTATTGGGGTCTTGTATTAGTCTGTTTTCACATTTCTGATAAAGACATACCTGAGACTGGGAAGAAAAAAATAGGTTTAATTAGGCTTAAAGTTCTACATGGCTGGGGAGGCCTCAGAATCATGGCGGAGGGTGAAAGGCCCTTCTTACATGGTGGTGGCAAGAGAGAATGAGGAAGAAGCAAAAGCAGAAACCTCTGATAAACCCATCAGATCTCATAAGACTTATTCGCTATCATGAGAATATCACTGGAAAGACCAGCCCCATGATTCAATTACCTCCCCCTGGAGCCTTTCCACAACATGTGGGAATTCTGGGAGATACAATTTAAGTTGAGATTTGGATGGGGACACAGCCAAACCATATTATTCCATCCCTGCCTCCTCCAAATCTCATGTCCTCACATTTCAAAACCAATCATGCCTTCCCAACACTCCCCTGAAGTCTTAACTCATTTCAGCATTAACCCGAAAGTACTCAGTCCAAAATCTTATCTGAGACAAGGCAAGTCCCTTCTGCCTATGAGTCTGTAAAATCAAAGCAAGCTAGTTACTCCCTAGATACAACGGGGGTACAGGTATTGGGTAAATACAGCCATTCCAAATGGGAGAAATGGGCCAAAAAAGGGGTTACAGGGCCCATGTAAGTCTGAAATCCAGTGGGGCAGTCAAATTTTAAAGCTCCAAAATGATCTCCTTTGATTCCAGGTCTCTTATTCAGGTCGTGCTGATGCAAGAGGTGGATTCCCATGGTCTTTGGGAGCTCTATCCCTTGGCTTTTGCAGGGTACAGCCTTCCTCCTGGCTGCTTTCATGGGCTTGTGTTTAATGACTGCAGCTTTTCCAGGCACATGGTGCAAGCCCTCAGTGGATCTAACATTCTGGGGTCTGCAGGACAGTGCGCCTCTTCTCAAAGCTCCACTAAGCAGTGCCTCAGTAGGGCCTCTGTGAGGGGGCTCCAACCTCGTATTTCCCTTCCGCACTGCCCTAGCAGAGGTTCTCCATGAAGGCATTGCCCCTGCAGCAAAGTTTTGCCTGGGCATCCAGGTGTTTCCATACATTTTCTGAAATCTAGGCAGAAGTTGCCAAAACTCAATTCTTGACTTCTGTGCACCCACAGGGTCAACACCATTTGGAAGCTGCCAAGCTTGGGGCTTCTACCCTGTGAAGCCACAGCCCAAGCTGTACGTTGGGCCCTTTCAGCCATGATTGGAGCAGCTGGGACACAGGGCATCAAGTCCATAGGCTGCACAAAGCACAGGGACCCTGGGTTAAACCCACAAAACCACTTTTTCTTCCTGGGCCTCCAGACCTGTGATGGGAGAGGCCACCATGAAGGTCCCTGACATGGCCTGGAGACATTTTCTCCATGGTCTTGGGGATTAACATGAGGCTCCTTGCTACTTATGCAAATTTCTGCAGCCAGCTTGAATTTCTCCACAGAAAATGGGTTTTTCTTTTCTATTACATTGTCAGGCTGCACATTTTCCTGTTTTTTATGCTCTGCTTCCATTATAAAACTTAATGTCTTTAACAGTACACAAGTCACCTCCTGAACGCTTTGCTACTTAGAAATTTCTTCCACCAGATACCCTAAATCATCTCTCTCAAGTTCAAAGTTTCACAGATCCCTAGGGCAGGGGAAAATGCCACCAGTCTCTTTGCAAAAACATAACAAGAGTCACCTTTGCTCCAGTTCCCAACAAGTTCCTTATCTCCATCTGAGACCGATTCAGCCTGGACCTTTTTGTCCAGATTGCTATCAGCATTTTTGACAAAGGCATTCAACAAGTCTCTAGGAAGTTCCAAAGTTTCCCACATTTTCCTGTCATTTTCTGAGCCCTCCGAACTGTTCCAACTTCTATCTGTTACCTAGGTCCAAAGTCACTTCCACATTTTTGGGTATCTACAGTAGCACCCCACTCCTAGTACCAATTTACTGTATTAATACGTTTTCATGCTACTGATCAAGACATACTAGAGACTGGAAAGAAAACACACGTTTAATTGGATTTACTGTTCCACATGGCTGGGAAAGCCTCAGAATCACGGCAGAGGGCAAAAGACACTTCTTGCATGGTGGTGGCAAGAGAGAATGAGGAAGAAGTAAAAGCAGAAACCCATGATAAACCCATCGGATCTCATAAGACTTATTCACTATCACGAGAATAGCATAACAAAGACTGGCTCCCATGATTTAATTTCCTCTCCATGGCGCCCTCCCACAACATGGGGGAATTCTAGGAACTACAATTCAAGTTGAGATTTGGGTGGGGACACAGCCAAACCATATCAGGTCAAGCTCTCTCTTTATTTCAAATAATATTTGCTTTATTATCTGGGTGATCCAGCATTGGGTGCATATATGTTTAAAATTGTTACATCCTTTTGCTGAATTGACTCCTTTATCAGTATATAATGCCCTTGTTTGTCTCTTCTAACAGTTGTTGTATTGAAATCTATTTTGTATAAGTATAGCTGCTCCCGCTTTTATTGGTTTCCATTGGCATGGGATATCATTTTCCATTCCTTTATTATCAGTCTATGTGTATTTTTACAGGTGAAGTGTGCTTCTTGAAGGCAACAAATCATTGGGGCTTTTTTTTTTTTTCTTTTTTCTGCTCAGCCACTCTATATCTTTTGATTGGAGTGTTTACTCGATCTATATTCATGTTATTATTGATAAGTAAGGACTTACTACTGCCATTTTTTGAGTTTTTTTGGGGGTTATTCTGTGCTGTTCCCTTCTTTCCTTCTTTCCTGTCTTCCTTTATGGCAAGGTAATTTTCTCTGATGGTATGTTTTAATATCTTGTTTTTTATTTTTTTGTGTATCTGTTGTAAGTTTTCTTTATTTAACGTTATCATGCAGCTTGCAAATAACATCTTATAACCCATTTTTTAAAAACCGATGACAACACGGATTGCAAAAACAAGCTAATGAACAAACAAGCCAAGAGAAAACTAATAATTCCCCTACACTTTAACATCACCATTCTTTTTAACTTTTTATGATTTCTATTTATACCTTATTATATTGTTTATGTCTTGCAACGTTGCTGTTGTTATTATTTCTGACAGTTTCTTCTTGAATTCTTTCAACTCAAGATATAAGTAGTTTATATTACACAATTACACTGTTATAATATTCTGTGTTTGTCTGTGTACTTGCTATTACCAGTGTGTTTTGAACCTTCAGATGATTTCTTTTTGCCCATTAACATCCTTTTCTTTCAGACTGAAGAATTTCCTTTAGCATTTCCTGTAGGCAGGTCTAGTATTGATGAACTACCTCAGCTTTTGTTTGTCTGAGAAAATCTATTTCTCTTTCATGTTTGAATGATATTTTCCTAGGGTATAGTATTATAAGGTATTTTTTCCTTCATTACTTTATATGTGTCACACCACTCTCTCTTGACCTGTAAGGTTTCTACTGAGAAGTCTGCTGTCAGATGTATTGGAGCTCCTTTGTATGTTATTTGTTTTGCTTTGTTTTTCTCTTGCTGCACTTAAGATCGTGTTGTTATACTAGACTTTGGAAGTTTGATTATTAAATGCTGTGGAGTAGTCTTATTTGGGTCAGATCTGCTTGGTGTTCTATAACCTTTTTGTACTTGAATATTGATATATTTGTCCATATTTGGAAAGTTCTGTTTTTATTCCATTGAATAAACTTTCTAAAAAAATTATTATACTTTAAGTTCTGGGATACAGGCACAGAACGTGCAGGTTTGTTTCACAGGTATACACGTGCCATGGTGGTTTGTTACACCCATCAACCCATCATCTACATTAGATATTTCTTCTAATGCTATCCTTCCTTCTAGTCCCTGAAACCCTGACAGGCCCCAGTGTGTGACATCCCCCTCCATGTGTTCTCATTGTTCAACTTGCACTTATGAGTGAGAATATGCAGTGTTTGGTTTTCTGTTCCTGTGTTAGTTTGCTGAGAATGATGCTTTCCAGCTTCATCCATGTCACTGCAAAGAAAATGAACTCATCATTTTTTATAGCTGCATAGTATTCCATGGTATACATGTGTTACAATTTCTTTATCCAGACTAACACTGATGGGCATTTGGGTTGGTTCCAAGTCTTTGCTACTGTGAATAGTGCTGCAATAAACACATGTGTGCATATGTCTTTATGGTAGAATGATTTATAATCATTTGGGTATATACCCAGTAATGGGATTGCTGGGTCAAATAGTATTACTGGTTCTAGATCCTTGAGGAATTGCCACAGTGTCTTCTAAAATGGTTGAACTAATTCACACTCCAACCAACAGTGTAAAAGCATTCCTATTTCTCCACATCTTCTCAGCATCTGTTGCTTCCTGACTTTTTAATGATTGCCATTCTAACTGATGTGAGATAGTATTTCATTGGGGTTTTGATTTGCATTTCTCTAATATCAATGATGATGAGCTTTTTTTTCATATGTTTTTTGGCTGCATAAATGTCTCAATTTAAGTAGTGTCTATTCATATCATTCACCCACAATTTGATGGGGTTGTTTTTTCTTGTAAAGTTGTTTAAGTTCCTTGTAGATTCTGGATATTAGCCCTTTGTCAGATGGATAGATTGCCAAAATGTTCTCCCATTCTGTAAGTTGACTGTTCTGTCTGATGATAGTTTCCTTTGCTGTGCAGAAGCTCTTTAGTTTAATTAGATCCAATATGTCAATTTTGACATTTGCGGTAGTTGTTTTTTGTGTTTTAGTCATGAAGTCTTTGTCCATGCTTATGTCCTGAATGTTATTGCCTAGGTTTCCTTCTAGAGTTTTTATGGTTTAAGGTCTTATGTTTAAGTATTTAATCCATCTTGAGGTAATTTTTGTGTAAGGTGTAAGGAAGGGGTCCAGTTTCTGTTTTCTGCATATGACTAGCCAGTTTTCCCAACACCATTTATTAAATAGGGAATCCCTTTCCCATTGCTTGCTTTTGTCAGGTTTGTCAAAGATCAGATGGTTGTAGATGTGTAGCGTTATTTCTGAGGTCTTTGTTCTGTTTCATTTGTCTATATTTCTGTTTTGCTGCCAGTACCATACTGTTTTGGTTACTATAGACTTGTAGTATAGTTTGAAGTCAGGTAGCATGATGCTTCCAGCTTTGTTCTTATTGCTTAGCATTGTCTTCGCTATATGGGCTCTTTTTTGTGTCCATATGAAATTTAAAGTAGTTTTTTTTCCAATTTGGTGAAGAAAGTCAGTGGTGGCTTGATGGAGGTAGCATTGAATCTATAAATTACTTTGGGGAGTATGGCCATTTTCGTGATATTGATTCTTCCTATCCATGAGCATGGAATGTTTTTCCATTTGTTTGTGTCCTCTCTTATTTCCTTGGGAAGTGGTTTGTAGTTCTCCTTGAAGAGGTCTTCACATCCCTTTTACGTTGTATTCCTAGGTATTTTATTATCTTTATAGCAATTGTGAATGGGAGTTCACTCATGATTTGGCTCTGTTTGTCTGTTATTGGTGCATAGGAATGCTTGTGATTTTTGCACATTGATTTAGTATCCTGAAACTTTCTGAAGTTGCTTATCAGTGTAAGGAGTTTTTGTGTTGAGACCATGGAGTTTTCTAAATATACAATTGTCATCTGCAAACAGAGAAAATTCAACATTCTTTTTTTTTTTTTTTTTTTTTGAGACGGAGTCTCACTCTGTCACCAAGGCTGG
>NW_012117999.1:1998484-2037076 GCF_000951035.1 Colobus angolensis palliatus | reverse complement strand
AAGCTTCATAAGTGAAGGAGAAATAAAATTCTTTACAGACAAGGAAATGCTGAAAGATTTTGTCACAACTAGCCCTGCCTTACAAGAGCTCCTGAAGGAAGCACTAAATATGGAAAGGAAAAACTGGTATCAGCCACTGCAAAAATATAACAAATTGTAAAGACTGTCGACACTATGAAGAAACTGCATCAACTAATGGGAAAAATAGCCAGCTAGCATCATAATGACAGAATCAAATTCCCACATAACAGTATTAACCTTAACTGTAAATGGGCTAAATGCCCCAATTAAAAGTCAAAGACTAGCAAATTGGATAAAGAGTCAAGACCCATTGGTGTGCTGTATTCAGGAGACCCATCTCACTTGCAAAGACACACATTGGCTCAAAATAAAGGGATGGAGGAAGATTTACCCAGCAAATGGAGAGAAAAAAAAAAATTCTAAAATTGATCACATAATTGTAAGTACAACACTCCTTAGCCAATGCAAAATAATGGAAATCATAACAAACAGCCTCTCAGACCACAGAGCAATCAAATGAGAACTCAGGATTAAGAAACTCACTCAAAACTGTACAACTACATGGAAACTGAAAAACCTGCTCCTGAATGACTACTGGGTACATAACAAAATTAAGGCAGAAATAAGTAAGTTCTTTGAACCCAATGAGAACAAAGACACAACATACCAGAATATCAGGGACCCAGATAAAGCAGTGTTTAGAGGGAAATTTATAGCACTAAATGCCCACAGGAAAAAGCAGAAAAGATCTAAAATCAACACCCTAACATCACAATTAAAAGAACGAGAGAAGCAAGAGCAAACACATTCAAAAGCTGATGGAAGACAAGAAATAGCTATGATCAGAGCAGAACTGAATGAGATAGAGACATGAAAAACCCTTCAAAAAGTCAATGAATCCAGGAGCTTGTTTTTTGAAAAGATTAACAAAATAGATAGACTGCTAGCCAGACTAATAAAGAATAAAAGAGGGAAGAATCAAATAGACACAATAAAAAATGATGAAGGGGAGATCACAACTGATCCCACCAAAATACAAACTACCATTAAAGAATACTATAAACACCTCTATGCAAATAAACTAGAAGATCTAGAAGAAATGGATAAATTCCTGGACACATACACCCTCCCAGGACTAAACCAGGAAGAAGTCCAATCCCTGAATAGACGAATAAAAAGTCCTGAAATTGAGGCAGTAACTAATAGCCTACCAACCAAAAAATGCCCAGGACCAGACGGATTCACAGCTGAATTCTACCAGAGGTACAAAGAGGAGCTCGTACCTTTCCCTCTGAAACTGTTCCAAACAATAGAAAAAGAGGAACTCCTCCCTAATTCATTTTATGAGGCCAGCATCATCGTGATACCAAAACCTGGTAGAGACACAACAAAAGAACATTTCAGGCCAATATACCTGATGAACATCGATGCAAAAATTCTCAATAAAACACTGGCAAACTGAATCCAGCAGCACATCAAAAAGCTTATCCACCACGATCAAGTCAGCTTCATCCCTGGGATGCAAGGCTGGTTCAACATATGCAAATCAATAAATGTAATCCATCACATAAACAGAACCAATGACAAAAACCACATGATCTATCTCAATAGATGCAGAAAAGGCCTTTGATAAAATTTAACACTGCTTCATGTTAAAAACTCTCATTAAACTACATATTGATGGAACGTATCTGAAAATAATAAGAGCTATTTATGACAAGCTCACAGACAATATCATACTGAATGGGCAAAAGCTGAAAGCATTCCCTTTGAAAACTGGCACAAGACAAGGATGCCCTCTCTCACCACACCTATTCAACATAGTACTGGGATTTCTGGCCAGGGCAATCAGGCAGGAAAAAGAAATAAAGGGTATTCAAATAGAAAGAGAGGAAGTCAAATTGTTCTTGAATAAACTTTCTACTCCAGTCTTTTTCTGTACTTCCTCTTTAAGACCATTCACTCCTAGATTTGCCTTTTTGAGACTATTTTGTAGTTCTTGTGGGTGTGTTTCCTTGTTTTTTATTTTTTCTTTTGTCTCCCCTGACTGTGTATTTTCAAATAGCCTATCTTTAAGTTCATTAATTCTTCTGCTTGATCTATTCTGCTGTTGAGAGACTCTGATGTATTTTTCAGCATGTCAATTGAACTTTTCAGCTTCAGAATGTCTGCTTGACTTGCAAAAATTATTTCACTTATAAAAATTTATCTTATGGGATTCTGAATTCCTTCTTTCAAGAAGTTACCTTGAATTTTGTTGCAGGGCCTCAAAACAGCTATTTTGAATTCTTTGTCTGAAAGGTCAAATATCTCTGTCATTCTTGGTTTGGTCACTGGTGCCTTATTTAGCTCATTTGGTGACATCATGTTTTCCTAGATGTTCTTGATGCTTCTGTAGGCTCATCTGTGTCTAGGCATTGAAGAGTTAGATAGTTACTATACTCTTTGCAGTCTGGACTTGTTTGTACCTGTCTGTCTTGGAAAGGCTTCCCAAATATTTACATGGAATTGAGTGTTTTGATCTAAGTTTTGGTCACTGCATTTCTGCATTAAGGGGTACCCCAAGCCCAGTAACACTGTGACTCTTACATAGAGGTATTGTCTTGGTGGTCTTGGGTAAGATCTGAGAGAGTTCCTTGGATTGCCAGGCAGACACTTTTGCTCTCTTTTCTTAGTTTCTCCTCAACAAATGGAGTCTCTCAGTATGTCCTGAGCTGCCTGAATCTGGGGTAGGCATGCCATGTCACTAACATTTTAGTGGTTATAATCATACATACCACCTTGAGGTTTAATTTTTTTACACAAAATTTTGGTTAATAGTCACAGGATTATTGTGAGAAATAAAAGAAATATTTCAAATAAACTGCTTAATACAATGCCTGGCATAGAGTAAATATTTTCTTATGTTAGATATTTGTATTTTTAAAAGAAAAGTTTAATAGTCTAAATAAGATTACTTGGAATAATTTTTAATCATAATGCTAAATATGCTTATAGAAGTAGAGTTAACGTAAGGAAGAATAAAAATTTTTTAAATATCAAGTGGCCTTCCAGAGATGTTGTACCCATTTACTTTCCTGCTTGCCGTGTGTGATACCTCTTCTCACTGCACATTTATTGGCACTGACTATTTTCTTTAAAATATTTGCTCAGCAACTTTGTTATTTCACAAAAGAGATCTTGAAGTTTTAACTTGCCATTATTTGACTACTCATGAAATTTGAATTTTTTCCCTATTTAGTAGTAATTGTTTCTTCTCTGTTTAAGATTTACCTGTTTATAACTTTTTCATATGTATGACTTTGGATAACTAACTGTGATCCTTGAGTGGTGGGATTGTGTTGTGATTAATAACCTATGACTCTGGACAATACATGTTATTGTTTTAACATTTTCAAGTCTCATTGTTTGTATTTATAAGAATGAATACATAACATTATGCATTTCATATATTCTAAGAAAATTAAATGTGTTAACACTTAAAATAATATCCAACGACATTTAGAAAATCATTATGTCTTTAGCATGTATTGCAAAAATGATTCTCAATTTACATGCTTTTTACTTTTTTATGATTTTGAATTACTCATTCCACATGAAACAATTTGGTGTTTCACAGGTATCGATGTGGTCTTAGGAATCCAAAATATTGCTCCCCATATAATTTCATACATTACTATTATATAGTCTATAAAGATATTCTACCTTAACATGTTTTAGGAGGAAAAAAGCAGATATATTAAAACTGTGACTGCGGGATTTTAGAGCTGCTTTGAACAGTTCTTCAAGCATTGCAAACTACTGTAGTCATCATTAATATATTACATGAAATTAAATTAACATTTTATGTTTACCTCATATTTTAATCTTTATTTTTGTAGGGTTAATAACTTTCAAAATTGAAAGGTATTCATATGGTGAAAAACAGAAAATAAATCTGAATACAATGAAGATAGTTAATACTAATTTGTACAGATTTATTCATATAAAAAGTAATCAAATTATTTTTATAATGGCAATTGTTTTAAAATTTTTATTTTTGAGACAGGGACTCTCTCTGTCACCCAGGCTGGAGTACAGTGGCACAATCACAGCTCACCACAGCCTCAATCTCTTGGGCTCATGAGATCCTCCCACCTCCACCTCCTGAGTAGCTGGGACTACAGGTGTGCCCCATCACACTGGCCAAATTTTTCATTATTTGTAGAGACTAGGTCTTGAACTCCTGGGCTCAAACCATCCTCCTGACTCAGCCTCCCAAAGTGCTGGGATTCCAGGCATCAGCCACTGCACATAGCTGCAAATCTTTTAAAGAAAAATATCCAACAAACTTTAAAAATCACCCATATTTTTAAAAAAGGTAATGGACCTTGAAAGTTGTATACCAAAAGTAAGAGCTTTAATAAAAGTTCAATATTACTAAAAATAGTTTTTGAAAGTGTAGTGCTATAATTAAAATAATACACTGCTTTGCGAGCAGACATATCAGGAAACAACTAGTAAATAGTTATATCACCATACAATTTTTCTGCCAAATTATATTTGTTTGTAGAAGTTATTGACAAAGGAACTACATTTCAAATAGAGCAATAAAGAATAACTTTCAACTATCTTTGCAGTGGGACAATTTATTCAAACAAAATCTTATAAATAATCACACTATAAAACACACCTGACAGCACAGCTTTTCTAGAAGGATAGGTGCCAAAATGATTATACATAAGAATCAACTAAGAAGTTTTAGAAGCATACAAATTAGAGCTTATTGCAATTAAAAATAATAATCCTCCGTTTATTCTAACATGCAGCCAGGGGTGAGAAGCAAGGCTCTAGAAGAATTAGATGTAGACCTAGACAGCCATTTATGTGGAACACCCTGGCCAACATGAAGATCCAAGAAATAAATTTTTAAGACCACTGGAATAGCAGATTATTTCTAATTAACAATTAATAAATTATATTTTGAAATAAGACTTTAATAACAGTAAACTAAGGTGTAGAAATAATAAAAAATGTTACTCCTTTGATCAGAGGAGGGAATGATCACATTAAGTATCAGATGGGGATATAACAAATAATTATAAAATAAGAAAGAAAGTCATCTGATATAGAAAAATTTCTTTCATTTAAGACATTTAGAAAGAGATAAAATAAATCATCAGCCAGCAAGTTAGCCATTTGTATTTGTCCAGTATAGATATTTGAAACCATACATTTCAGAACATACTTCATCCCTATCCTCAAGAAATCATAGTCAAAAAAGAATCATAGTCAAAAAATCATAGTCAAAAAATCATAGTCAAAAAAGAATTCAAAGATTAAGTAATGATCTGTGGTGTTTGTTGACAGTGGAAGAATATGGACTTAGAATAATAGAATTTTTCATCTACTAATTAGTCATTATTTGTTTCACTATTATTTGAATGTTTAATCTTATATGAACATATTATTTGTTACTATTTAAGTAACTACAAAATTCATTCATAAACTTTGTCCTGAAAGATCCAGATAGATGAGATAAAAGTGAAGATCTTAGTATTATTTTTTAGGATCACTTACATGTTCTTTAATCCTGGTTTCTCTTTTCATTTTGAATTTTGGCTGTAAACAACCATCATGAAAATATTTGGATTGAAACACATGTTCTAATTTAGGTTGAAACAAGTTGATTAGTGTACAGTTTTTGATTATGGTCTTGATTATGCTGGAAAGAATGAGTGACATTAACATCCATCTCCTAAAAGCTAATAGTGCATTAGTGAGCCATACTATAAGCTTGTTGGAAATCAGAAAATAAAAATAAAAGCTTTTAAAGAATCATCTTGCTACAATTAGAAGCACTTAGAATGGCAGTACAAATGACTGCTATAAAAATGTATGTAAGTTTTAATGCAGTCATTAAAATGTGACAATTTTTCAGATGGGGTAAGTGTAATAACTTGAGGAATTTATAACCCCTGAAGAGTGTATCTCATTTACCAATATTTTTGCCAAATGTCTTATTTATAAAAATGCAAGGTTATGAAAATATCTTTTAAATTAACCTTGATTTAATCAATGAGAAAATCTTTTTACCACATCGTCACTTCTCAGTAAAACAATGAATGCAAACACTGCAAATCTGACTTGAATTTCAAGACTGAAGGTCTTAACCCTAGCTAGCTAATTGAGAGTGTTTGACATTTACTTTATTGCCTTGTTCTTTTTCACTTTGATTTTCTTCTTTAATAAAGACAAAATTCTTGACAACCACAGTGCCACAGAGATTAGATTTGTAGCAAAGAGGTCAAGTCCTTCTATATTCATATTTCTCCCGGATTTTCAACCTTTTAAATAACCTTATCTATCCCTTACTCTCCATGGTAACTTACCTGCTAACCTTTCTTATTCATGGTATTATTATTGGGGTCACTATTCTTTGTAATCAGACTGTACATCTTGTTTTTAGTTTAAAGTACAACTGTTTTTCTTTTTACAATTGACTCTTAGATTTTTATAACAGCAGGGACTGAATGAGACATTGAGAGGTCATCTACCCCTTAAATCACTTTGAAGTCTTAAATCTCCTAACTATCCCAGGAAACAGAAAATATTTCATATTCACAGAAAAATTTCAGAGTTTCCTTGGCACTTTATTTTCATCTCTGTGGTGTATAGATTTCTCAGCATCTAACCTAACTAGACCTCCTTTGGTCTGTTGTCCATGCAGTTATTCACTCAGCAAACTCTTGCTCAGCAATAACTACATCCTTATAACTGTGGCAGGCAGAAAGAACTCAAAGATTGAAAAAGGGGGAAAAAAAAATCCCTGCCTTCCAGGTGCTCACATCAAAGATGAAAGGAAACAGACATTAGTTGTACACTGTGATCCTGGGGGGACAGATTAAAGTTTTGCATGCTCTACGGATACTGAGAAAGGGAAGGGAAGAGGGAAGTGATGTGTATTCAGTGGAAATGAACACTAAGCTAAATTTTAAATTATGTAAATGTTAGTGGTAGGAAATGGTTCTTCAGGTTTCTGCTGTCTAAGAAAAGACATCACTTAGATTTGCAGCAAGGAGCAGAATGGACTGTTAACCACGGCCCCATGCCAAAAATGAGTAAAATGCCCTGGGGGTACTTATATGTGCCCATGCTTGTGGGATGTGGGACTCTTCTGTTTGCAGCTTATGCCTGATTTCTCATTAGCCTTACTGAATCATTCTTAGATTTTGCTGCTGTCCGAGAATCTTCCTTCCATGTGGTCTTCTTGTCTCCTTTCTTTTCTTAGATGTCAAGTTTCTTATCACAGACAAAACAGTATGTCTCTCTGTTCTTTATCCCCCTTTATCCTTTATATTTGTTTTCCCCAGAATGCCTTTTTCATAACCAATCCTGTTTTGATGTCTGCTTCTGAAGAACCTGAACTAACACAAATAGTATTAAGAGTGGTGCAAGGCAAGGACAAAAAAACAAACACATGTTCTCACTCATAAGTGGGAGTTGAACATGGACACAGGGAGGGGAACATCACAGTGGGGCCTGTTGGGGAATGGGGGCCTGTGGGAGGGATAACATTAGGAGAAATACCTAATGTAAATGATGAGTTCATGGGTGCAGCAAACCAACATGGCACATGTATACCTACGTAACAAACCTGCACATTGTGTACATGTACCCTAGAACTTAAAGTATAATAATAAAAAATTCAAACCTTAAAAAAAAGAGTGGTGCAAGGAAAATAGGGTCTGAAGACTATCTCACTTCCTGCCCCTGGCAAAGGTAGAGGACCAGTGCCAGAAATTTCACTAAGGTGATCTGGGAAAAGGCTATGTTACTGGGAAACTTCCACGTGGGTGTAAAGATTCAGAAATTTAAAAAATACAGGGGCAACAATGCCTAGAAGGCTGTGAAGTTGGCTGGTTATTGCTATGTTGAATCAACATCTTGCAGAGAGATGATGAGAAATTGAAGAATGTTATTAAGCAGTAAAAGGCTAGGTATTAGAGCCAGAGGTTCTCTTGGCAGCTTACAAAGAGGGTTTTGTCTCCTGCAGTGGAAGACTGCAGGAGTGGAAGAGTAGACCCAGATGTTTACATTCATTGAGCTCAAGAGATGTCCAAAAGCGCTGAAAAAAGGTCTTTTCTGTTAAGGTCATGGCTCTGGTTGGGAAAACTAGAGACTCTAAATATGGGCTGGGACATCTGGATTAATGTTCCTGAAGATGTTGGTACTGGGGAACCTCTTTAACTGTCAGAGCTTGCAGGGATGGCTCTCCTTTTCCTAGTAAGATGCATATCATCATTAGTATGTGGCACATGAATTTAATCAGAGGCTTCTATGTGCTTTTTATCCCCAATAAGACTTCTGCATGAGTCTAGGAACCAAGAGGTGGAAGCAGGAATGGTCTCACTTAACATGACTCACAATGATGGATGATGGAGTCCTTTGTGCCTTTCCTACTCATACTCCTAGCTCTTCGGCATTGGAGAACTTGGTTTCCAGCAAGTTTCCCATTGAACTACAAAAATATGGATGCTACAAAAGCACAATGGACTCTGAATCTAAAGATCATCAGGTGAGAAGAAAAACTGTCTTGGCAAGGGTAACTGACTGATGAGTGTGAGGAGAGAGGGCTTTTTTTTACACAACATTGACAGAGAGGAATATATGGTGAATCCATGTGATCTACTTGGACCTTCTTGGTTCAGACTCTCAGAAATAAAAATTTTTAGCTATGCAACAACATAAATCACCAAGACTTGCTCAAGTGATAGTAATTGAAGGTTAGGGGAAATTAGAAGAGATTACAGAGGAAGTGGGAGATTAGTACCAGTTGTAGTCATGAGAACAACTTCAGGAATGGGAGCTGTAGTTTATCTAACTCACCTCCTACTTCTAGGTTCTTTTCATGAAGGTCCACAGAAATAATGGAGGAGGAACTAATCCCTGAATTATTTGGTGAAGGAGACCTGTGCAGTGTAAGGCATGAACTATGGCAGCTGTGAGAATGTATGCTCAGATCTCCCACTGTGAAGAGTCTAGTTGACTGACACCCAGACCAAGCTACTACCCTGCAGGATCCATCACCATGCTTACGTTAAGGCCATACTTCACCTGTCTTACTTCAAGCAGTGAAATAGCATGATATAAGAACTAAGTTCTTTTTTTGCATTTTTTCCCTAAGTCACTAAACTACTTTAATGGTGACTTTGTCTTAATAACCCTCCATCAGCTTGGTAAAAATTTGCTTGAATTGTGATGCAGGGTGAGAATCTTCACACTCCATCCTCCTTCCTTACCTCTTCTCTTCCTCAAGGTTCAAATCTGAGTACCTTCCCTGCCTACAGCTCCTGCTTCCTCCCTTTTATTTTTCATAGGCATTTCCTACAATAAGTATCTTTTCGTTTGATTCTACCTTAGCAGCCACTTCCCAGAGGACCTAAACTAACAAAGGGACCAAGGAAGTAAAAGCACAGACTGTTTGAATAAGTCAATCTTTTGTGTTACATTGAGTACAACTGTCTGTGCAAGAGTTCATGAATTGTAAAGAGATGTAGCACATGTGGCTGAATTATGAAGTTTTGTTTTGCTTTGTCTTCCCCCCGCCCCGAGGAGTTATGTCTTTGTTCAGGAGACTGAGGAGGCATCAAATGAGACTTCTGTGTAAGATTTTTATTTTAGAAGGACCACTCTTTCAACTTTGTCAAGAAAGAAACATCAGTGAATTAGCTTCAGGACAGAGAATAGTCTTTACCTAATGAAACTGACTTTTAGGATGAAGAGAAATGGATAATTTAAGAGATATGCAATAATCAACAGAGATTTTTATTGTATTGATTGCAGAATATAAGGAGGGGGAAAGAGAAAAAGGAGGGGAAGATGAAGGAGGAAAAAAGAGGAGGAAAAGGAGATAGAGGAGAAGGAGAGGGAATTTACAAGGACAATTCTGAATTTATTTGAACAAAGGATATTGTTTTACATGAATACAGTGAACTTGGAGGCTTGGAAGGGGAGAAAAAAAGGACACCAGATATAATGAATTTGTGAACATGGGGAAAATGCAAGTCATGTTATGGAAGAGAGAGTTGGATAGGGTTGAAAGTCAGGGTAGAGAGAGTTGGTAGAGACAATATGGTAACTTAATTTATATATAATATAAATTGTATATAATATTATAAGTGATCCAGGAGTGGTCCTGAATACCTAGGGAGGACATACTGAGAGACAGAAGAAGAAAACTTAGGAAAGATACAAGTTACACCAACATCTGTACTTAAAAATTGTTACAAATGGGCATCTGTCCTCTCCAGGGTACTTAACCTTCCCTACAGCATCTCTTCAAAGTTTCTCTTTCTGGCTTTCCATTTCATGTTGATATATTTACATGCCCTCAATAAGAAACACAATCTTATTAGAGCAATATAAATTAGTGCTTAAAGAGTAGGATTTGGAGTAGTAATATTGCAATTCTAGTTTTGCAACTTGGGTGACTTTAAGAAATTTATTTAAGCTATCAAACTCAATTCCTTCATCTGTAAAATAGGCATGAAAGGAAATCTACATCCCATAGTATGATAATGAGTTTAATATGATAGACGATAGATAGATAGATAGATAGATAGATAGATAGATAGATAGATAGATAGATAGATAAAAGATAAATCAACATCGTGTTTGGGATAAGTACTCAGATATTAACTATTACTTTTATGATACAAAGAAAAGGCTGACTTTAGAATATTGAAGACACCTCAAACTAGAGAAGATGACATTTTTTACTGTTTATGTTGACTAGCAGTAATATGAACTTCTAAATTTTCTACAAATATTTTAACGCTATGTTTAATAAATTGCCATGGTATCAATTATAAGAAAAAGAGAAAAATTATTTCAATTTAAATCTATGTTAAATTTAATTTATGTGGTGATGCCAGGTGGGCTGTTTATGACCAACTTGCCTGTGGTCCAAGGTGAGTCTTGGGAAAGAACTCATTTTCTCAGAAATAGGAGCCAGGCATATTGTTCTTGAACCACTACAAATGTTTTAGTTTGCAAAAGAGACTTGTGGATGTGTACAATTATGGTTGATTGCATGACCTGCACAAGGAGGTGAGATTAGAGGCAATAAAATATAACCTATTACCGTAGTGTTAAAGACCACGAGGTTTAGAGCGATGCAGGAATGCCAGCCTCATTACTTATTAGCCATGGAGCCTTAAGCAAGTGATTTAACTTTCGTACCTCAGTTTTCTTAACTGTAAAATCGAACTTAATGTTTTGCACAGGAAATGGCACACAATAAATAGCTAATGAATGGTAACTATCATTGCTACTGGTACATCATCCATTCTGCTCAACATTTCATGAGCCATTTCATTTTGAAGACATTTCACAGCTTTAACTCTGAAGAAATAACTTTTATAATGTTCTTCCTTTATTTTCCACTGTCTGATGTCCTATTGGATTGCTCTGTGTTTCATCTTTTCTTTCATATTTTCCACTTCTTTGCATTTTTGTTCTTTGCTCTGAAAAATTTCTTCAAATTTTATCCCACGGTCTTTTTACAGAGTTTTAAAATACACAATAATTTCAAATTTCTTACAACTTTCACTTTCTATAATTTTTCCTGTTTATTGAATTGTATTCTTTGGTGGAAGCAATATATTATTGATTTTCTCTGTTGTTATACCTCAATCTTTTTATATCTATTGTTGAGCTTGCTAGTTATTGTCATATTTCCTGAAACATCTGCTTCTTCTCAGTTTAGGCTTTCTGTTTGTTTATTCTGGCCTTTTATTTTTGTTTATAGGTGTTCCCTGTGTATCTAATAATTTTTGACTGTATCTTTTAATTTGTTTTTCCTAACGTGCATTGGCCTGCTTTCTGTTTCCTTAAATGGGAAGTCTGACTGGACCAGCAGTGAACAAGAAATGGTAAACCAATAAAAAGAGAGTGAAAAGAGCATCATTATTTCTATGCAAATATCAATAACATATAATTACCAAAAATTGTTACTGCTAGATTAATCATGAGCAAGATTAATTATAATAGTGATCAAATGCTGAATATCCAGAACAATTTGCATTCAGTTTGTTCCACAAGTCTCTTTAAGTCCTCACTCCCTTGTAAAGAAACAGATATTAGATGCTGAGCTGATATATCAGAGTGTAGTAGAATGAGAAAGAGGAAGAGGAATCTAATTACCTAATTCATTCTCAAAAGAAAAAGCTTGGACCTACATGAAAAAATTGACTGCATGTACATTCATAAATTCAAAGCTAAAATAAAATATTTAAGATATCCTTATATCATTTCTGGGATTTCTGTCTACAAGTTACTTTTTGATCCATTGCCCAAATAAATACTAATGCTATCACATTAGAAATGTGTTTTTAAATGGTAACAAATATGTCCTTGACAAATAGAAAATCCAATGTTATAATTAGTACATTCATTTACATTTCAGATATATATAGTCTTTATATTATTTTAGGACTTCTAAATATATTCTCGATGCATTTAGCATACACTTTCTAATATGAGGAAGAACTTGCTAACCAGAAAGATCATTATCACTTGGGATCTTATTAAAAATGTAGTATCTCAGCTTCTCCCAGATCTAATGAGTCAGAATTTGCAGCTGATTCTTATGTTTACTTTAGACGGCATCAGTATATAAGAAAGAGGATCAACTTTTGATTCTAGAATTGTTTTTTTCCATATATGTTTTACATTAAAAATAACATGCCAAAATTTTAGAAGCATTGTTGTAATATATTCAGAAAGAAACAGCATAGGGAACAACATCAAGTTGCATTTGATATCACATATTTGCATGAAAGTCCTTGTACATGGGAACAGAAATATATTGATAAACTGATTAAAATAAGGGCAAAGAGAAAATAACTGGCATGAGTCATACTGGGAATGACCAAACTGTATCAGAGCTATGATATAGTTTGGGTAGACAATTTAACTGGTCAGTTAGTTACCACATGATTCAGTGCAAAAGGAGGATGGCTGGTGAATTTTCAATTTATGTCCTAATGTCAATTTTACCACCAAGAAGGAAGAACAAGTGACAAAAAATTTTACTATTACATCCTAATTTTTATCATCATCAAAGAACCAATTGATGAATTGGAAATAACAGAACGCTGGAGAATTGCAGCTAGCTATTTTGGATTCCATGATATTGAAGGAAATCAAGACATAGCCAGACTGATAGGCTGGATTATGGGAAGTTAGATTTCAAAACATAGGAAGAATGTTGTGTATCATCTTTTAGTCTGAGTCTCTAAAAGAAAAGCACTAAAAGGAGAAGCATATGATTTCAACAAAGAAAGAAGGAATCTGTGGCTAAAATAACCATTGATGCTGACCAGGACGTTTTATAAGGACATGGAAAAACAGAGATGAGAATACATAAAGAAAGGTGAATATATGGCCTACCTATGTCATAATGATGGGAAACTTTAAATCTAGAAATACAGACTCTTAAGTGTAGATGATTATGTGGACCACATAGTGTAATGTTAACAGCTACCAGAAAGAAGCTGGATTATTCAAGTTTTACTTTGTTTCTTTCTTTTTAGGTGTATTATAATCATTTGCTTACATCTGTGTTTCCTTCACAGAATTGAGGACAGAAATCTTGTCTGATTCATTCTGATATTACTAGAGCATAGTAGAAAGTAGAATCTTATTAAACATCTGTTGATTTGATTAAAAATAAATATTGGTAATAGAAAGTTGCAGCAGTTGCTATTATAAAAGAAATTAATCTCTTACAATATTTATATATTGAAAAATGTTATTGTGATTATTAGATATTTGAAAAATTGAATAAAATTCTAAATTAGGTGAAAAGTATGTTGTGTTCAACTCAGAAACGAGACATTATACAATACACTTATCTTCGCTGAATGTATCCAAAGTGACTAAGAAAATATGAAAAATAAAATTTTTAATTTCCATTTTTTCTTTGTGTATTTGAATGGATATTACATTAACACAGCCAAAAAGTTAGGATGCACAAAGGTCCATCATTATGTACTTATTTAGTTTCAGGTTTGTGGTTATTTTTTAAACTAGTTTATGTTTAAACTAAACATAAACTAGTTTGACATTATGTGTCAAACTAGTTTATGTTTGACATACAATTGTGTATGTCAACAATGTTGTCTATTTTCGCTTATTACTGTGATGTAAGTAAAAATTCATATATTATTTTTAAAAAACAAAATCTTCAAACCACTGTTGCCTCCAATTTCAATCTCCCACTTTATTCACTTCCATAGCTACCCTCTGTTATTAAGTCCTTAAGTAACTTCATGTAACATTAGTAAATAGTATATAAAATGGGGGAGCAGAAAGACTATTTTATTATGACAGACTTTTATGGCTTTATTATAACTTCATCACATTATACCTTCTTTATTACAGTTCTAGTCAACACACTTTAGAGTAACGTGAAACATAATCAGAAAAGAGAGACTAGCTTAGTATTCTCATATAAAAATCAACTGAAGAAACTGATAACACTTTCCAGTAAAAATAAGACAGAAGAATGAGAGATCTCTCTTAGCAGAAAAAAAAAAAAAAAAGTTTGTTTGATCTCTGAAGATAGAGCTTGGGTCTATAAATAAAAGATATATGTTGACAAATTAATCATAAAGAAAAAAATTCTGACCACATATCCTGTACTGAAATGAGACAAAAGTAAATTCAATCAAGGATGGCTCCTGGCTTCATGGAGCCTGACGCTTTTGCAATTTGGACATCCTCTTTAAGAAGACAAACAGAAATACATAATTGGAATACAAAAGTAGGCATAAAGTGAATATTCACTTACAATGAGAAAATATTCTACAAAGCATACATTTTTAAAAGATGCCAAATACCACAAATATTATAAAAATCCAAATAATAACCTAATTATTCTAATTAAAGTGCCCAATAGACTTGTCAATATTTCCCCTTCCACATTTTAAAAATGTACACAGTTTGATCATGTCTTTTTTGGATAATAATTTTGTTATATCTTCTATTGGATTCTGAAAAGATAATTCAATATTTTCTCTGCCAAGCTTCATTAATGTGTGTGTGTGTGTGTTAGAGAGAGTGTACATGTGGGTAATATATATGTATATCAAAAATTTAGAATAGATTTTAAGACATGTAGCACACATTACTGACCCATTCCCCCCAATACATACAACTTACCTAACTATCAACATCCCACACCACAGTGATAGATTTGCTACAATCAATGAATCTACATTGGTACATCAATATTGCCCAAATTCCATAATCATAATTTGAAAAATTGCAAATTATTACTTATTAACTTATTACTAGTAATGTTATTTTTTTCTGAGATACCCTAAATTAATGACTACACTTCATAATCTAATTTCAGTTCTAACATTTTGTTATATAAAAAGAACAATTTTTAGTGATTTTAAAAATGTATTGTGGAACCCTAACTTTTAAAATATTTTGTTCTTTTCCACTTCTATAATTTATATGATGTCCCATCATTGGTGACTGTAACCCCAATTCAACCATTTTCATGCAGAAAAATATGACCCAGGCTCAAGTGTGGTTTTCTGATAGGTTTAATTTTTTTTAAAAATGAGTCTCTCTTATATGTAATTAGGTACTTCTTTCAGACACATAGAAATTATTTCAATGTCTGTAAAGAATCAAAAGATTTGCGAATAAGAGAAATAAGCTGTACTTTGTGTAGTGAAACGTTGTTTCTATTATAACACCATGCAAGGTGCTTTTCCTTTAGTATAGTATATCCAAGAGTTTTAATTCTGCAATCCATTGAAGTCTTCTTCATTGTTCCTATAGATTTTCTTATTACTTTTCTGGATTACTTGTAGTGAAAGGTGAATAGGTTTAAGGCTAGTATTAAAGAATAGGAAAGATGAGGTCCTGAGAAGGATAAGAAAGGTAAAACAGACTTAAATCTTCAGGATTGTCAGAATATTATTCAAAGAAGAAAAAATATTACAAGCAGAAGAAAATTTATTGGTGTGCTGGAATTTTAACAATGTTTTCAATTCACCCTAAGGATTTTTTATTCTGCTACTGACAAGAAAACGATGTGCCTGTTGCTGGGATGCTTGGTCTACTTTGCTCCATAAGGATTTTATATATTCTTCTCTGGCTGTGAATAACCTGGTGCCATTTCCTGCCTCAGAAGGAACTGTCTTGCCCATCAGGTAGCTGAACACCCCCATGGCAATATCATGCAGTGCAGCTTAGAAACAGAAATCACACAAACACATTCAATTTCCAGAGAAGAATATTTCTCATCACGAATAGGCAACAAAGGTCTTAAAAAAAAAAAAAAAAGATAATACCACAGTTCTTTATATACAAGTTTTTACTTTTCCCACCCAGGTAGTACCAGACTTTTCTCCCCACCTTTTTGTCAAAGACTTTGGATCCTCTACAGTTTACATTCCTCCTGCCCCCATGGAACTGTGGGCTCCTTTGCCATCTACACAGTCTTTTATAACTCCTAGGGGGGACAAAAAATCCTTGGTAGCTTCAAACATCATTCATAGTTTGGGTAAAACTCTCGTGATAAGCTATTCAACATTTCATATCCAAGTATCTTACCCAAAGCTCCTCAAAATGTCTTGTAACTCCCACTTCAGCCTCATTTCAATCCATTTATTCTCAAAATAACACTGAAAATCTAAAACTTGCCAGGCACCATGGTAGGTTCTGGAATAAAGTAATCAGTAAAATCAACATAGTACCTAGCTGCATACATTTTACATTCTAAAAGTAAACGATCTTAAATGACTTATCACATAAATACTTTCAAAGTTATGATTATGACAAGAGTTAGGATTCTGATGTGGACACGCATCAGAACAAACAGATTTGGAGCAGTGCTGCTGTCCTCATGCACACACTGATTCTGATCCAGAAGGATGTCAAGAGTTTTTAAGCCCTTTGCAATTTTGGCTCAGCAAACAGCCAGTTGTGTAAATGTTGTTTTTGTTGTTGTTGTTTTTTCATTAATAAAGAGATTCTACATGCCATATATAAAACTTGGCCAGCACTTTCCAGATGTTCATTCTTTGTGTTTTGTTTCAAATAATTTAAGATCATCCTGCTCCATAATAACCTCTGGGTAAATTGATAACAGTTACATAACTTCTTCTAATGTGTTATCCCCATAACTAGAAGTTATTTATGAGGTAATTCATTCTAAAGCCTTCTCTATTTTACATTGAATAATCTCCTAATCTTTATAATTGTTATAAAATTTTCAGTTATTCTAAATAATTCTCAGTTGTTTTAAATAATTCTCAACATTTTCAGCACGCACTGACTCACTGGGTGACTTTAATTAATCCCTTTGCATCTTAGTTTCTTCGTCTGGACTTGAACTATGGTGTTGTCTAGAAGGTTCCCTCCAGCTGGTACAGCCCATGATTCACCACCTGCAGTGACTTCATTGGCAAACAAAACAGATAAAAAATGCCCTAGGCTAATATAGCCTCTAAAGAATATGCCAAAATACATTCTTGTTTCTTCTAAAGAGTAAGTGGGAAGAGTATGTGTACTTAGGACGGAAAGTGATTCACTTCTTTGTTATAGGCAGTGGGACTCAGAAAAATTGGAAAAACTATGAAATTTGTTTTAACTTGTTATCTGCAAATGCATCATGCCACAGGTACGATAGCCCCTACCATGGAACTTTTTATTTTACATTATATTAGTTACTTTCTTTTTTGAATTTATTATTTCTTGCCAATAGTGGCCTGATCTGTCTGCTACATAAAAATCCCATCAATGGCAAGTAATAACAAAGGTCACTTCAATTCACCTGGGAAACATATTGTTACACTGCACCATGTCAGTTAAAAACGGAAATTTTACAAGGAAACAATGTCAGGACCTTCAATAGAGGCCTCGTATCTATGAGAATCTATCTATACTGTTTTAGATAGGTGGATTGGCCTTAGTTTCTATATTTCATCATTTTTGTTGCTCCTTTGTTGTCTTTGATGACTGATTTAACTGTGGACATTGAATCATGCACTAACTAGATTTCAGATTGGTGCCCTAGATTCTGCTAACCCACAATCTCACCTTGTCCATGACCTGAATTCTGTTTCTGCTATACATTTGTACTTGAAATAGCTTCCAGTCCTCTACTGTCTTTGTCTTGTCCTCCTTTTTTTACTTGATTAACTGACAGTTCGGAGGCTTCACCTTGCTACACAGCCAAGATATGACATCTTTCTTTTACAAATTGTCACGTGTTCCTACTCAATGTATGGTCTGGTACCTTCTGATTCTAAAGTTTTTAATTGCATTTTAGTGGCATTAAATGTTTTAGTCGCATTTACACATTAAACCAATTTAGAATGTCTGGCAAAGAGTTTTTATTAAAAACTGTTTTATTAACTTAGTTTGAAGTCAAATGGTTCTGCCATTTAATATTGTGATGAACCGCGGGAAAGTACAAAATTCCTTTTGGTCTCAGATTTCATGTCTACGTATCTCCCAGGGTTACAAGAGAATTAATGAGATCATATGCATACATGCAGCTAAAATATGACTGGCACCTAATGGGCACTTAATAAATAATCATGGTCGTTGCCTTTTTATATTGCTGACAATATTCTCATAGATAAAAAGGCATTTGGGCTTCTATTATAATACTCTAGAAATAAAAATATTCCATGGACTTTCTTTCTCTTTCTTATATAATCTTTGAAATGGAGGAATTTAACAACTTTATTAAAATGAAATGACATTGAAATTATTTCCTGCCTTAACTAGATATATTTTAACTTGGTAATTTAAAATCTTCCAATAATTTATGTTCTGTTATCCTAACAATTAAATGTTTTACAACTGTTTTGCAATATATTTGATAGCAGTATTCCAGATGGAAAAAGATGTCATCAAAAACATAGTTTATTAAGAAAAGCCAAAATATGTGATTAAGTAGATTCTTGTATTTTGATTTTCATTTGCAGCATCAGCTGGAGTTATTGGTATGAATACAAATTTCATTATGTCATTTACCACCTGAAATCCTCCAGCAGCTTTCCATTGCTTCAAGAATAAAGTATAACATTTAAAATCTCTTTAAAGTCTTCTTTCCACCATTCTATGTCACTTTCTTTAGAAGCAAATTCTCCAATTACTCAAGAATATTTTCACGCATAATAAATACCCCAACCATACTGAGTTACATGCTGTTCCCTAAATCATTCGTGCTTCTTCAAACTTGCATAAATTTGGACTCTTATTTCTGTGTCTGGACTATCACTCAGCACCTCTCTCCACACACAGATACTTGATGATAAAATGTATTGAAACATAAATAATCAGCTCAAATGTCACCTCTTCTTTGAAGGTTTCTGACCCCCCAACTGTTTTTAGTGGTCTCTATTCTCCTCAGTATTCCCTTTGCACTTTTCAGGCATCTCTTACAGAATTTATTTAATTCATTCTATTATAATTAGGTTTTTATATTTCTATCTTCTAATGTGATAGTAAAAATTCTTCAAGGGAAGTTTTCTCATTTTTCATCTTTTTTTTTTTTTCTTATCTATGCCAGTCCTACACAAGTGTTTGTGGACCAAATAATTAGGACTTTTTTGTATGTAAGGCTCACCTGCAATTAATGAGTATTACATACGTTTTTGATTGTCACATTATATCTCTAATTCCTTCTCTCTAATGTAGAAAGACTTTATTCACTCTTGGTATTTCTACTTCAAAACTGTTTATTTTCTAAATTATTCAATAAGAGAAACATAAGAAATGATGTTTTGGAGAAATATGCAAATATGCTAGTGACTTTTCTTTTTCAAATTTCATAAACTATAGGGTTAATGAGCCATGAGCATCTGACAATCCAAGCATCAAATAGGGTGCATAATATGTCCTGAAATACATTAACACCATATTTACCCTATTTGAATATTTAAAGAACTATTTACCAGACAAAGATAACATTATCATCTTTCTTTTTACTCACACAATGCCATTAATTTTTCTTTTATTCAACAAATATTCATTGAAAATTACTATGTTTAAGACATTAAACTGGATGTTCTGAAAAATATTTCCTACTTTCAAAGAATTTATCTACAAGGTGAGATAAGACATGCTTATAAATAAGCCAGACATTGATAAATGAATAAAATAATAACAAAATACAATACAAGTTCAAAATAAGGAAAGATAATTCTATCTTAGAAATAGAGAAGAAAACTTGAGTTGTATCTTAAGACATTAACAATGTCTGACCATGTGATGATGGAAAATTACCAACCTCTCAACTTTTCAGTATTTGTCCTCTTCATATTCTTGGTGAAATAAAGAGTATAGATATTACATATCCACCATAATCACATTAGACACTTAAATTACAATAAAAACATTATGACTGACATCCTGATGACAATGACTATTTGAGTATGACATTGAACCACAGGCAGACTGATTTGTCTACATGATGAATTTGTAAAACTAGATTTTTTAAACAGATTTATCTAGGGCATGACTGGCTCTGCTCTCTGGTTGGGGTTGTTCGTTATTTTAATCTGGATGCTTTAGGTAATAAATCTGATTTTTAAATTGCAGGAAAATAATATTATTGTATAGTTATACAATTATATTTTGGTCACATTTAACCTGAAACAGCCATGTAAACTTAGAAACTTTCAGTTTAGAATTATTCGTATAGCTCTCTAAGAAATCATGTAATTTTGCAAAGAATTAAAATACTGCTTTAGTGAAGAGCATGGTAATATTTTTCCAAATAATTATTTCAAGTGAAAATGAAATATTTTAAATAAGTTTTCGGAATTAAAGAGTAATTTTTCCTATATTTGTTGAAATAAAAAGCTAAATGAGGAAAATAAGAATGTCAAAGTGCTATACAACATTTTTGAAGCATCGGAAAGAATGGTTCACTTATCTCTTAATTGTTTATGATTTTTTAACTATAGTTACATTTAGAGAATTTTAAAGTCACAGGAAGAAGATATTATTGCAAATATAATAAATCAAACCAAGTAAGTAGAGAGATATCCGAAAAATCAAAAGATATGTTTCTGTACTAGGGGCACTTACAAAATCCTAAGTTTTACAGTATGTATTTCATTTCAATTTAACAGTTAACTAATAACAATTAACTAGTTAATAACAGTTAACTAATAACTATACAAAATTACACCAGAATGACTTGAAATGCTCTTGAATTTTTAGTTTTCTATGTCAGGAAGAAAAAATGGTGTTGACAAGTTAATTATCTCTTGCTTAAGCTTGTCAGATGCTCTATGTTTCCTTCTAAGACTGTAGATTTGAAATTACATCATTTATTTTAAGCGAGAATTATTTACAATAGGAAAACTTTATAAGAATTTCATTGATTGATAGTAATGATTAGGTGACCGCTGAGTGATGGTGTTATTTCTGGTACAATATTTTTTCTGGTTTCATAGTTTATTTTACACAAATAATGATAATTTTATGTTCAGAGCTTAAGATATACTGTGTATAGAAAATAGTAAGAAAACATATTGAAACTCTTGTTTATTATAGATATCATTTGAAGTGAAACAAGCTATCTGCTTATTCAATATGATCCCTAGCATTTAGCCTAATTCAGAATCTGAATCAGCAAATTTCTTTTTATTGTGGCCTTTCAGAAATTACCCAGAAAGATGAGGTGCATGTGTATGTGTTCTTGGGGGAGGTAGGCTATTATATAGGCAGATGGGATGCAGACACAGCTATTTATGATACATTTAGTGCTTAGTGTTAGAATTATTTATCCAATAGGCATAGGAAGCACCTGTTTAGGGTATCTGCAACACTAACTCATCCACCCTACTAATATATTTTCGAAAGAACTTACTATATAATTGTTAAGACAATATTAAAGTAATCATTATAGAAAATGATCAAAACTTCTCCGTACTTATTTTTTAAGAAATGGAGGTTGGAGTGAAGGGGCTATTCACAGGCACAATGTTAATATACTAACGCCTCAAACTCCTGGTCTCAAGCTATCCTGCTGCCTCAGCCTCCCAAGTAGCTGGGACTACATGTCTGCACCACTGCACCTGATCAGACTTTCTTACATCCATTGTATTCTTTGCTATTTCCATTATTTGAATAAGATATGGGAAGGAAATTTTAATTTTTTGAGGGCTAGACTATCAAAGACCTTACAATTGTATCAGAAGTGCACAGGAATGTCTCAATGTCCAAATTTGAGACAATTGGAATATAGATCCTGAAAATAACTGTGAATGATTGAAACATAAAATGTTTACCTCTGGGAAAACAAGGAGTAGATGCAGTAATAGGTCCTTTATAACCAACTTTTCAAACCCTAATGAATTCATGGATCTGAACATTCATGGGCACTAACATAACAAAAGAGACATGCGTTTCTTTTCTTGGAAGAATCCATACCACTTCTAAAGCCATCTTGATCATAAAACAAAAAAACAAAACAAAACAAAAAACCCAACAATGAAAACAATCAAACTTGACCAAACTAACCCTAGATCTAACTACTAATTTAAAAGACATTCAGAGATCAGAGAAATGTAGTGATGCAATTAGGAAAGGTAACAATTAAGGAAACTCTACAGGAAAATTGTCTAGGTTTCTTCAACAAATAAATTAAAAAGAAATTAAAAGTATCTTATGAAACCCATGAAACAATCATTGTGTGGGCCTTTTTGGATCTTCAATCAAGAGGAAACTCATAATTTCATTTTTCTGAGAAAGATAACATAAAGTAGCTAAGACACAAGAGCAACACTTTCAATTTCACCAGTGGTATGTTATCTAATATTCCCTAGCAAATATTATTATTACATTTTCAAACCTGAGACACTTTCACATTTATGACAGAAAATTCAATGGGCAATTTGTTGTACACTATTATCAGGGTTGGGTTTTTTTGCAATCACACATTTCAAATGGAAATTTATTTTGCAACATATTTGCCTACTTTATGCCAACTATCTTTTGTAAATTAATGTAAAATCTTTTTTTACCTCTACTTGAGTTCTCTACAGGATAAATTTTTTTCTTATAATATTTTTCTTCTAGCTACAAGGAAAGAAATAATTTTGAAAATAGCTCTAAATTCTGAGAAAATATTCCCCTTTCTATACAAAATTACACCAGAATGACTTGAAATGCTCTTGAATTTTTAGTTTTCTATGTCAGGAAGAAAAAATGGTGTTGACAAGTTAATTATCTCTTGCTTAAGCTTGTCAGATGCTCTATGTTTCCTTCTAAGACTGTAGATTTGAAATTACATCATTTATTTTAAGCGAGAATTAAAATGGGTGAATGACTGACATTCCAAGACATGGTGTAAAATAGAAACAGAACTGGCCCTTGAATGAATTGTAAAAGGGTATAAAAATGTATCCTGACTTGACCATTCAACACTAAATTTATCGGTCAAGTTTAGGAACTTGGATGTACGTTGCACGTACATTGCCAATGGTTTCTTTGTCATTTGGCACAAAGGAAAGAAACCAGTACCGAAACAGCAGTACCTGGGCTACCGCTCTTCTTTCTTTTTCCTTTTAAAAATATTTTCCTTACTACTAAAATTACAATAGTAATACATATTCAAATAGAAATAAGACATAGAGAAAAATAAATAGAATAAAATAAAATCCACTAGTTGTTTTACTTAGACTGCCATGGTTTAGATATATTTTCAAGTTTTTCATATTTCACAAGATATGTGCATATACTAAATGGTATCAAAATAAAGCTATTTCTTAAATTGTTCTTTCTTGGCATATAAATATATTAAGCATCCTTCAATCTAAGCAAATATTTTTATGTATTTATTTTATTTATCTTCCACTTAAAAATAAATATATGATTTTAAATCTAGAATAGATGGATATTTTCTCAAAAATTCACTGAAAGGCAAAAGACAATTTTAAAATCAATTTTGAATTTAAGAAATTTGGATATTTTAAGTTCATTTTCTAGGATTTAATTACCTTCATATTTTAAGTTTTCAGTTGTTAAAGATAAACATAGATAAATCAAAATTGTAATGAGTTTCTTTAAGCATTCAGCAATTTACCAATCAGGCAGCATCAGACCCCAGGTGGTTCAGGGATCCACCAAGGGGGCACCAGGAGAAAACTTTTATAAGGCATGTGAAGAAGCAAGGCAAAGAAAACATTTGATTGGTTAAAGTGGAAAGTCAGTAGTTAAAGGTTAGTTGGCAGTTTCTGATTGGTTAAGCTTAATCTTTCTTTTCATAGTTTATGACCATTCACTCTGAGTTGAGTTTTGGTTTTCTTACGTAGGAACTTAACATCCTGGAGTCATCTTAACCTAATGATTTGTCAATTAATTTTTTAAATTAATTTTGTTTTATTTTAAATTCCAGGATACATGTGCAGTACATGCAGGTTTGCTACATAGGTAAACGTGTACTATGGTGATTTGCTGCACCTATCAACCCATCACCCAGGTATTAAGTCCCACATGCATTAGCTATGTATTTTGATGCTCTCCTTCCCCCGCCCCCTCCACAGGCCCTAGTGTGTGTGGTTCCCCTCTCTGCATCCATGTGCTTTCATTCTCCACCTCCCACTTATAAGAGAGAACATGTGATTCCTCAGAGACCTAGTACCAGAAATACCATTTGATCCAGCAATCCCATTACTGGGTATTTACCCAAAGGAATATAAATCATTCTACCATTAAGATACATGCACGCATATGTTCATTGCAGCACTATTCTCAATAGCAAAGACATGGAATCAACCCAAAATAATTTTTAAACATAATGAAATCTAGAGGATAGAGTTGACAATCACATGCATCTTATGTGTATTCTGAAGAAGTTATAAGAAGTGTAAATTTACTTAGAAATTTCATCTCTCTCCCTACTTCTTAAATTGTAACTCTATGTGATGTGCAGAAATCAACATCTAAACCAAAATGGCTCTCAATAAGCATTAGCCAACCGAACTTCTTCCTTTTTTTGTTTTTGTTTTTGTTTTTTTGTTTTTTTGTTTTTTTTTTTTGTTTTTTTGAGACGGAGTCTCGCTCTGTCACCCAGGCTGGAGTGCTGTGGCCGGATCTCAGCTCACTGCAAGCTCTGCCTCCCGCGTTTACGCATTCTCCTGCCTCAGCCTCCGGAGTAGCTGGGACTACAGGCGTCCGCCACCTCGCCCGGCTAGTTTTTTGTATTTTTCAGTAGAGACGGGGTTTCACCGTGTTAGCCAGGATGGTCTCGATCTCCTGACCTCGTGATCCGCCTGACCTCGTGATCCGCCCTCCCAAAGTGCTGGGATTACAGGCTTGAGCCACCGCGCCCGGCTTTTTTGTTTTTTGAGATGGAGATTTGCTCTGTTGCCAGGCTGGAGTGGAGTGGTGCAATCTTGGCTCACTGCAGCTCCGCCTCCTGCGTTCAACTGATGGGTGCCCGCCACCATTCCCGGCTAATTTTTGTATTTTTAGTAGAGATGGGGTTTCACCATGTTGGCCAGGATAGTCTTTATCTCTTGGCCACATGATCCACCTGCCTCGGCCTCCCAAAGTGCTGGGATTACAGGCGTGAGCCACTGCTCCAGGCCCTTAAATCAACTGAACTTCTTAGCAAAATTCATTTTATGCAAAGTCAAAGCATGAATTTTCTGCAAAATTCACCTCAAATAATGTCATTTTTCTGTAATTTACATTTAGTGAGGAGATAAGGACCGGAAAAAAAATATTTAAATGGAAACTATTCTCTATGTGAATGATACACTGAATCAGATTTTCTTAGCAACTAACCTACTTCCTCATTTAAACATTTTTTTGTGTAGCTGTTTTAGGTTATGCGAGTTATTAATTTGATCACAAAATATAATTTGGGACTTGAAAAACACAGAATTATAAGCTGAGGATTTTTGTGTAAACCAAAAATAAAAATGCCTATAAGGTTCATGACAGTCTAAAGAGTTACGAAACAAATAGGGTTAAGAATGTGGTAAAGAATAAAAGGTAGTTTGGAGAAAGATTAATAAAAATCCTGTGAAAATGAGATTTCATACTTTTTGAAATATATCTGTGCTAAATGTGTCCTGTACCAAAATGAAGGTATGATCATACCAAATGGAGGTATGACCTTACATTTAGGTCCAGTAGATGTCCTCCTTCATAATACAAGCAATGCAAAGCAAACTTACTTTTATTCATTTTTCTGTCATATCTAGGACTGTTCATTTTAGGTATATTTTGATTTAACTTCTCTTTATTAAGGTGTAAATGTTATCTAGAAAAGACAAATATTATTCTTTCCTTTAAGTAACTTCATCAATCTTTTGGGAATGGAAACAGGTAAGGTTAATTTCAAAACAGAGATGGGATCTCGACAGAAGTGAAGATTGAGTGAGTTCCTAAATGTGAGAGGTAAGTTTATGTGTGTGTGTGTTGTGCACTGGGGTGGTGGTAAGAAGGGGTGCTCAACCCAGCACAGCAATGCATAATCTTGGTTCAGGCCAACTACAGTTTTATTGTATTACACTAGATACATGGAATTCTGAAACATACTGAAAAAATGCCAACTAGATATTTTATTTATTTATTTTTATTTTTTGAGAAAGAGTCTTGTTCTGTTGCCCAGACTAGAGTGCAGTGGCATGATTTTGGCTCACTGAAACCTCTGTCTCCTGGGGTCAAGCAATTCTCCTGCTTCAACCTCCTGAGTAATTGAGATTACAGGCGTGCATCACCACACCTAGTTAATTTTTGCACTTTTATTAGAGATGGGGTTTCACCACATTGGCAAGGCTGGTCTCGAACTCCTGGCCTCAAGTGATCTGCCTGCCTTGGCCTCCCAAAGTGCTAGGATTACAAGTGTGAACCACTGTGCCCAGCCCAACTAGATATTTTAGAATTTTGCTTATGTTGGCAAATAACTTTGCCAACTTATAGATAAGTTTATAAGTTTGTACTCTGGGCTTGTTTTACATTTCACCGATTTTGAATCATCTTTCTATTTACTAGTTCACTCACTCACTACTCACTTCTCTGTCAAATAATTACTGTGTATTTACTATGTACCAGGAACTCTCCTAAGACTAAAAATAAGAAAAGAAATAGATTCAACCCTTGCCCTCAAGGAGCCTATAACTTGGAGTGGGATCCTGAGACATTAAGTATTCATTTATAAAGCAGTGATTGGTCCCTCGGTCATGCTATTGAAGACTCACATAAATGGAGGGGCGGAAGAAAAAGAGAGGAGAAGAGCTGTCAAGTAGAGTTAATTTAGGTGCTGAATTTTGAAAAGTAAAGGATGATTCAAATGAGGCTGGTAAAAGCTGAGGAAAGTAGGCCTCAGGACAGTGTAAGCATAGGCTCTGTGATAAGAAGTGGCACTTGATGACTCGGAATGAGGGCTAACACAATTCTCTTCAAGGAAACAGCCAAGGGCAAGGAATTTTCCTATAATCTCCACCTACTACAAATTTCATAACAGCTTAAAAGTTCAGTAATGCTCTACACCTGCTAAGAAATTTGTGTTTGAAAATTACTTTCACAACAAAAGTGTTATATAGCAATTGTTTTTATTGCTTCTTTTATCTTAATATTGTAGGAGATGGAGAAATTTAATAGTCTATCTTTAATTTTATAGTAGATACAGAAGGGACATTTTCTCAATCTCTTTAAAGTTAATTGCAATAGAACAAATATTATCAAGAACCTTGTAGATGATGTGACAAATTTTGCAGAAAAAGGTTCTTATGGCTTCTGCATCTTTAAAACTGCCTCATAACTGATTATCAGCCCTAATTGATCCTGGCCAAGAATTCTCCACAGAACCTTCAGTAATTTAGAGAGGCAGTACTTCTGGTAAAGTACCACTTAAATTATCACTTAGAGAAAAGAGGTCACTAATGTTTTTGCCTTAAAGATGAAATTCAGTAGAGCTCAGCCACGCAACAAACCATATATCCAAATGCCAGATGGCTATTTCTACATTGTACATACACTAGCAATTTCTTAGAACCCACCAATAAATGGTGCTTTTGCTAAAATGAAGAAGTTAGGCCAGGCATGGCTGCTCACACCTGTAATCCCAGCACTTTGGGAGGCTGAGGCGGGGGGAGGGGGTGTTGGAGGGGATCAGGAGGTCAAGAAATTGAGACCACCCCGGCCAACATGGTAAAACCTGGTCTCTACTAAAAATACAAAAATTAGCTGGGTGAGGTGGTGCGCACCTGTAGTCCCAGCTACTTGGGAGGCTGAGGCAGGAGAATCACTTGAACCTGGGAGGTGGAGGTTGCAGTGAGCTGAGATCAAGACTCAGTCAAAAACAAAAAAAAAGTCAAAGCCCACATTTTTCTCGTTTTTACTTTTTATTGTATAATATTTATAGGTTTAAAAAATGTGTACATGTAGTACACAATTCTTGTAAACACTTAAACTAGTTTCCCCTAATGACAGCATCATTTACATAACCATAGTACAGTTATTGAAATGAGGAAATTAACACTGACATAATACTATTGACTCGCCTTTAGATCTTATTCAAATATTTAAAGTTTTCCCATGAATGTTTTCTTTTCTGGCCCAGGATCAAATTCAGAATTCCACATTGCACTCAGTTGTCATGCCTCCTGTGTCTCCACTAATCTGAAAGTTCCTCAGTCTTTTCTCGTGTTTCAGGCCTTGATACTTTTAAAGAATACTGACAGGCAGTTAGTACAATGTCCCTTAGCTTGGCTTCATCTGTGGTTTTCTTCTTAATACATTGAGTTTACAGGTATTTGACAATAATACAACAGTGGCAATGTTAGATGCTTTCAAGTGCATTAGAGCAGGTGGTGCATGATATCCATATGTCTTACTACTGCTCTCGCAAAAGTTGGATTTCTTCCTTTGCAATTAAGGCGTATCTGTGGGAAGATACTTTGAGACTATGCAAATGTCCTATTTGTCATATACATTAAATGCATCAATGTCTCTTTCCTGCCACAATGGCTCTGGAGTTTGCTGCATGGCTATTTTATATTTCCATTGTGCATTCTATAGAAATTACTTGGAACTGTACTTTATGGAAGAACGCATGCCTTCCTATTTGTTACGCATTCAATTTCTTATTCATGTTAATATTGATCATGCATGGATACTTACCTTATTCTATTGGCTACAATCTGTTACTATTGTTACTTAATTTGTAGTTTAAATTGACCCATACTAGAACACTGAGAACTCCTTCAAGTAGACCCCTGAGTCCTTTATATATCCATGATTTTTTGAGCACTTCCAAACCATCTGGCACATCCAAATCTTTTAAGCATGTTAAACTCTGATTCCTTTAACTGAAAAATGAGTGTTAGAAATCAAGATCTGGATGCTCCTCAAACGCTAATTTTTAAAATCTTTTATAGAATAAAGATTTATTATTTCTAAGTTCATAATGTTATTCATCTGGTAAGGTTTTTATTTTCTAATGCTATGAATGGCCTGACAGTGAAAATGTTATTATTCATAATATTTTCATAACATTTGGGGTAAATATAAATGAAAAGATTATGACTAATAATATTTTCATTTATATTTACCCCAAATGTTATGAAATAATAATATGAAAATATTATTATTCATAATATTTTCATTTATATTTACCCAAAATGTCCCAACTGTTTGCAATGAAGGTTGGCAATCCAAGACTTTCATGCAGACGTGTCCAATAGCCTGGATGCTGTTGTCTTGTTCTCCCTATTACAGGATAGACAATTATCCTGTTATTGCTTTCTCCAAGTCTTTTCATTAAGATCAGTCTTTATTTCTTAGTTTACTCCACATCTAGCCCCAGCCCTTATGTAGGCAATGTCTTCATGCTGCCTTCTGACTACTCAGAACTGACAAAGGTGATTCAGGTAGTCTTCCCTTCCCTTGCAGGGCCTATGTTAAATTTTTTTCTTCTCCTCATCCCATCTAAAACTTCTGAATCCTCAGTATTGCTGACATGAGGTAGATGTTAAGAGGAAAGCAATGGATTTAAACATGTTTATACTAGATTAAATGTCAGTAACATCTACACTCCATTTAGATTTCCAGGTTTTATTTAATGTCTAAATGAGACAGACTATTAATTCAGTGATTTCTATGCCTGAAAATAAAGTGAAATAAATTATATTGGGAAGCATAAGAAAGTATTTTGGATAATATATTTCTTGGAAAACCAAACTGCATAAAACTAAGCCTAGACAATTCTACTTCTTCCTCAATATGTGCAAACAAAGAAGGTCAGAATCTTAGGACAACATATTTATGCTGTGCATCCTCTGGTATAACCTCATTTATCTAAACGTTTGCTTTATGACAGCATTTCACAGCACAAAAAAGTTAAATTAATTCAATACAAAGATCCCTGATAAACATTTAACAGGACCATTTCTCATGACCAGTGTTATACATTCACATTCAGTATTTCCTAAACTGCCCTTTAATTGATAAGTTGCAAAATAAGCAGGTCCCTGACATTTAAGAAATATTTGGTGACACAAACATCTTGAGAGAAAGCAGATGCTAAAGGTGGATAATAACTGGTTTGGTGCCCTTTATACCATGATGAGTTCTTCACTTTTGACATATACCCAACTATCATAGTTATGTGGCTATCAACACAGTGAATGTCACACAATGTGTAAATATTCCACATTGAAAGTTTCTGTTGAAATGACCATTATATTTTATGCAACGCTGAAGGAACTCAAAACACTTTGTAAAAATCCTCTCTCCAGTGGCTACATCAGTTACATAGAGATTTTGAGATAATAGTTATGATGAGTCTCACTCTATATTGAAGAAGGTCTAAGGACACTGGGAAAATATCTTCAGAATCATAGGGTCTATTAGAATGTTCCACTACTCTGCTATGGAAAGAATTCCAAAGCCATCTTCTAACTATTCCAGAATGTACCACAAAAGAACCTGGTCAGTTTCAATGTATGAAGTGGTGTCCTTATTTCCAAACCTCCGCTATCACAGGTAGAGAATACCAGTGCAGCTAGGTGGTCTTGCAAAGCATGGTGCCTACTCTCTGGTACAACCTGGTGCAACCCTTTCCTTCTGCTGTTATCGGAAATATGGGTTATGGCTTCCTAGTTCCATCAGTATGCTTCTCTCAATTTAGACCACTGCTCTGCCAATTTAGACGCCTGCTCTGCCAGCCTTGGACTTGTATATTTTCTTCCCAGATGAGTAGATCACCTGTTTTTAGGAATATGATACTTCCCTCTTTGGGAGACTGACCCCTAAGAGTGTTATTATGGTTTTTTTTTTTTTTTTTTCAGAGCTGGGTGATCAGAAATTCCTAACATCACTTCACACCCAGACCAACACTAAGAATAATTGTTAGAAAAGATTTTTAGGCTGGGAGCAGTGGCTAATGCCTGTAATCCCAGCACTTTGGGAAGCTGAGGTGGGCGGATCACAAGTTCGGAGATCAAGACCATCCTGGCTAATATGGTGATACCCCGTCTCTACTAAAAATACAAAAAATTAGCTGGGCGTGGTGGCGTGCACCTGCAGTCCCAGCTACTGGGGAGGCTGATGCAGGAGAATCCCTTGAACCCAGGGGGCAGAGGTTGCAGTGAGTGGAGATCGCACCACACCACTCCAGCCTGGGTGACAGAAATTCCGTCTCAAAAAAAAAAAGTACTAATCCTAAATAAAACATTTTGACAATGTTAGTAAGTAAAAATCAATGGCATGTTTGAGCAGATGCACATGATTACAAGTTATTTTAACTGTATAGGTTACTTTTTCTTTCTTATCTCTCTCTCCAGCCTGTGTGTTAGCTAGGGTCACTAAGCTGTACTTGCAATTGCTTTAATTGCTATTCTAATTGATTTCCATTTTTAATGACAATAAAGGGGAAAAACAGAATTGTAGTATGTGTTTAGCATTACCCCAACCACTGTTTTTATTATGGACTAAACTTTGTGCAGGATGTTGTGAAAACAAAGAATGATGTGACACATCTGGCAATAAGAGTTCCAAAGAGTACATGACACATAAGCAAGTAACTATACTCAATGAAATAAGCAGTGAATCAGAATAAGTAAGACTATATGTAAACACCTGGTTTGTGGGTAAAGGCCACAGAAGTTGGAACTGATTTGAAAAATGTAAAATTCAAATTGAGTCTTATAAAGCCAAAAGTTCACCATCCTGTAAAACACATGAATGTCCTGGCCTCTGCCTAATTCTCTAACCTCAGTATCAGGACTCCACTTTGAGTGACAGAAGCCCAGCTCTGATATTTCATGGAACAATTTTATTCAAATACTTTACATTCACTTTTGATACCAGTGTTTTCATAATCATTAGAACCACATTTTGCTTCATTTAACAAGAGTTCCCTAATATATCATCCTAAAAATCTCAAATATGAGAGTAAAATCGCTCTTTTTTAAGACTTGGTAGAATAATTTCCCTGTCATTTAGTGACAAGAAAGCAATTGATAAATTGTCCTCTTGTAGCCTTCTAGTGGAGTTGTAAGTCATATTACAGTATAATAATGAATGAATGGGAACTGAAATAGTTGAGATGGTCATTTTGAACAACACTTTAATAAGGTGAGCTACTCAGGAAGTGGAGAAATTGGGTGGGAGAGAGAGAGAGAAATCAGAGGTTTTAAAGGCTGTGTTTCTTTGCTTTTTTATGGTGAGAAACATGACAATATTTAAATACTCTTTGAAGGAACTAGTAAAGAAGGAGAGTTTCAAGATAACCAATAGGGACGTCCTCATTTGGTCATGTGACATAATTAGCACCAGACTGTCATTGCGGCATATATGATTAAAAGCATGTACAAAATATATAATGGTAAATCATAGTCATTCTACATTTGGCAAAACACTGTACTATTTGTAAAAAGAGAACTCATGAGATGAGTCCCATGTCTCCCCTGGCTCTTTGTCTTGGGACAATTACCAAACTTCTCCATAGAAAAGACAGAATTTAGAGTGTGATCCTTGTCAAATTTAGAAAGGTTAGTACATTCTTTGGCCTTCCACAAAGCATGAAGTCAAGACTACAAAAACTCAAAGAGATCAGCCATCAATTGACTAACTGCTAGAATAAAAATGAACACTTTTCAGAAGAAGAAAACAGAATTAACTGTCTATACCATACCAACAAAAATGTCTAATTAGATAGTAAAAAGTTTCTAGATATATCGAATAATAGTCAATAGAAACAGTCCTAGAGATGACCTGGATGTGGGATTTAAAAGGCCAAAAATCTAAAGCAACTATTAAAACTCTAATTAAAATTTTAATGTGAAATAAATCTTAATGAATGATAAGAAACAAAAACTTGTGAAAGAAATATAATCTATCAAAATAGTCACATGTAAATTTTTGAATGGAAAATTATAATAAATGATATAAAATTTCTCCAGGTAGAATTAAAAATTATATTGGAAATGTCAGAGAAAAGGTTAGTAAACTTACAGATAGATCAATAGGATTATACAATACAGAAAACAGATGAAAAAACATTTTTAAATACCAACCCTGGAGTATAGCCAAGGAGCTCATATTGAATTACACTTCCCACAGATCAAAAACATAGCTCTGGAAAAATACAAATATAAAATGATAGCAAGAACAAAAGCCACCTAACTGAAGGTACCAGGAAGTGAATCAAACAGCCGGCACTAGTATATTAGCACTTGGTAGAAGGGGATGGTTCTGGGTGTGTTTCACATTTTAACAGCATTTAGTAAGAGGGAGAGTCCTAATCTGGGTCATGCAGGGAGAGTAAAGCTCTAATAGAAAATTCTACCACCGTGTTGGCTTGAAGAATTATAGGATAGCCAGTAGAAAGGGAAATGATACAGATGTTAGAATTCGCATGCATGAATTTTAAAGTAATTTATGTTCAGGAACAAAAAGAAAATGTGCTTTTAAGTAGCAAAGGATGAGGGAATGACAGAAAAGAAACAGTGGAAAAGAACAAAATAGAAATTATAGAACCAAAATATTTATTATCTAAATTAGAAGTAAACTCATGGAGGGGCTGAGAGCAAAATAGAGATAAGGGAGGAAAAACCCACTGAACTGGAAAATAGATGAATGAGAATTTTTAAATCTGAAGAACAGAATTAAAAATTTAATAAAAAGACATAATAAAGGTCTAGTCTTCCCTGGAACTATATCAAAAGTGGCAAAATACATATGTCTTCTGGAAGTTGAAAAAAAGGGACAGAAAATAATATTTGAAGAAATTGGTACCAAAAATTTAAAAATTGGAAGAAAAATAAAATTTTACAGATTGAAGAAGTTCAGCAAATATTAACCTAGACTATTAAAAAAAACTGTACCTAAACATATTACAATTTGCTGAAAACCAAAGATAAATTAAAAATTTGATGCACTTAGAAAAAATTGACAAATTGCATAAAGAAGAACAATTGAAGTTATGAATATCTTTTTATCAGAAATAATGGAAATTTAAAAAGAGTGAAAAACAACCTTTAAAATATTTAAAGAAAAAGAAAAAGGTATCCAAAATTCTATGTTCAGTGAAAATATCCTTCAAGAAAAATGTTAAAGACATTTTCAAGTAAAAGAAAACTAGGACAATGTGATGCCCAGCAGATCTACATGAAAATGCTAAAGAAAGTTGTTAAGGCTGACTTAAATGAAACTATGAGTTAAATGAGTTAATGAATACTTTGAACTTTAGGAAAGAAAGGAGAGTATGAGAAAACACATACATGTTTTCGTCTTAAGTTATGTAAAGTATATCTAAGTGTTTGTATTATGTTGAGTAGTATCCCTTCAAAATTGATGTCCACTCAGAATCTCAGAATGTGACCTTATTTGGAAATACGGTCTTTGTAGATGTCCTCACTTTAAGATGACTTCATACTGAATTGGGGTGAACCCTAATCCATCACGACTGATGTCCTCATAAGAAGAGAAGAGGGAACTGAGTATGGTGGCTCATGCCTGTAAGCTCAGCACTTTGGGAGGCTGAGGCTGGCGGATTGCCTGAGCTCAGGAGTTCACGATCAGCCTGGGCAACACGGTGAAAAAAAATTAGCCAGGCATAGCAGTGAGCACCTGTAGTCCCAGTTACTCAGGAGGCTGAGGCAGAGGAATTGCTTGAACCAGGGAAGAAGAGGTTGTAGTGAGCTGAGATCATGCCACTGCACTCCAGCCTGGGTGACAGAGAAAGACTCCATCTCAAAAAAAAAAGAAGAAGAAGAGGAGAGGACACACAGATGCACAGAGACATAGAGGAGACAGGCGCTCAGAGGAAATAAGACATGTGAAGACAGGTAGACTGAAATGATGTATCTGTAAAATAAGGATTACTAGCAACCACTAGAAGCTAGGAAGACAAAAAGGATTCTTCTCCAAAGTCTTAGAAAGAGCAAAGCCCTGAGAAAACCTTAATTCAGACTTGTAGCCTCCAGAACTGGGAAAAATGTCTGTTAAGACCCCCAGGTTATGATGCCTGTTATGGAAGCCCCAATAAATTAATACACTAATTAAAGCAAATATTTCTACACTACATTATAATATTTAAAATGTACATAAATATAACATATACTGCAAATATAGGGTAAGTGTTCAAGTTGGAGGGCAGTAAACATACTAATATTCTTGCTAAGAGTATATATTTTACATGAATTTGTATAATATTAACCACATGTGGGTTGTGAAAAAGTTAAGGATGTACTGTGAGATCACTAGAGAGGGTTCTAAACATTTGAAAAAAAATGTATGACCAAAAAGCCAATAAGTAAATTAAAAATTTTCAATTAATCCTAAAGAAGGGAGAATAGAATAGGAAAAAGAAAAAACAATGAGACAAATAGAAAACCAATAATCAAATGATGGATGTTATTCCAGTCATACTAATAACTATATTAGTATTACTAACATCAATAGTATATTTGTGACCAGGTGTGGTGGCTCACGCCTGTAATCCCAGCATTCTGGGAGGCTAAGGTGGGTGGATAAACTGAGGTCAGGAGTTCAAGACCAGCCTGGCCAACATGGTGAAACCCCATCTCTAGTAAAAGTACAAAAAATTAGCTGGACGTGGTGGCGGGTGAATGTAATCACAGCTACATGGGAGGCTGAAGCAGGAAAATCGCTTGAACCCAGGAGGCGAAGGTTGCAGGGAGCTGAGATGGTGCCATTGCACTCCAGCCTGGGCAACAAAAATGAAACTCCATCTCCAAAACAAAACAAATACTAGATTAGCAACTGCATTAAAATGTATAACTACAATAAATATTAATGGAGTAGATTATCCAATTAAAAGATACAGATGGTCAGAATGGATTTAAAAAGCATGATCCAACTCTACTCTGTCTGTAAGAAACAAGGTTTAAAATATCAACAAAACTTATTTATAAAAACACTTAGACTAATCAAGAAAAAAAGAAAGTTATGTTACCAATATGAAGTTCAGAAGTGAGCTTCTTTATTGAAAAAGAAGCTATGTATATTAAAAATAAAATGTGGAAATTAAAAACTCTAAGGCATTTGTAGCAGATAAAATGACTAAATTTCCTGGAGGCAGTTCTAAGATGGCCCAATAGGAACAGCTCCAGTCTACAGCTCCCAGCATGAGCGACACAGAAGATGCATGATTTCTGCATTTCCAACTGAGGCACCGGGTTCATCTCACTGGGGCATGTCACACAGTGGGTGCAGGACAGTGGGTGTAGCCCACTGAGCGTGAGCCAAAGCAGGGTGAGACATCGCCTCACCCAGGAAGCTCAAGGGGTCAGGAATTCCCTTTCCTAGCCAAGAGAAGTTGTGACAGATGACACCTGGAAAATCAGGTCACTCCCACCCTAATTCTGTGCTTTTCCAATGGTCTTAGCAAAAGGCACACCAGGAGATTATATCCCGCGCCTGCCTCAGAGGGTCCCATGCCCATGGAGCCTCACTCATTGCTAGCACAGCAGTCTGAGATCCAACTGCAAGGCGGCAGCAAGGCTTGGGGAGTGGCGCCCACTATTGCTGAGGCTTGAGTAGGTAAACAAAGAGGCTGGGAAGCTCGAACTGGGTGGAGCCTACTGCAACTCAAAGAGGCCTGCCTACCTCTGTAGACTCCATCTCTGGGGGCAAGGCATAGCTGAACAAAACACAGCAGAAACCTCTGCAGACTTAAATGTCCCTGTGTGACAGCTTTGAAAAGAGTAGCAGTTCTCCCAGCACGGAGTTTGAGATCTGTGAACGGACAGACTGCCTCAAGTGGGTCCCTGGCCCCCAAGTAGCCAAACTGGGAGGCATCCCCCAGTAGGGGCAGACTGACACCTCACACAGCCAGGTACACCTCTGAGACAAAGCTTCCAGAGGAACAATCAGGCAGCAACATTTGCTGTTCAGCAATATTCGCTGTTCTGCAGCCTCTGCTGCTGATACGCAGACAAACAGGGTCTCGAGTGGACCTCCAGCAAACTCCAACAGACTTGCAGCTGAGGATCCTGACTGGTAGAAGGAAAACTAACAAACAGAAAGGACATCTATACCAAAACACCATCTGTACGTCACCATCATCAAAGACCAAAAGTAGATAAAACCACAAAGATGGGGAAAAAACAGAGCAGGAAAGCTGAAAATTCTAAAAATCAGAGCAACTCTCCCCCCTCCAAAGGAACACAGCTCCTCACCAGCAACGGAACAAAGCTGGATGGAGAATGACTTTCATAAGTTGAGACAAGAAGGCTTCAGACGATCAAACATCTCCGAGCTACAGAAGGAAGTTCAAACCCAATGCAAAGAAGCTAAAAACCTTGAAAAAAGATTGGACAAATGGCTAACTAGAATAATCAGTGTAGAGAAGTCCTTAAATGACCTGATGGAGCTGAAAACCATGGCACGAGAACTATGTGACAAATGCACAAGCTTCAGTACCCGATTTGCTCGAGTGGAAGAAAGGGTATCGGTGATTGAATATCAAATGAATGAAATGAAGCAGGAAGAGAAGTTTAGAGAAAAAAGAGTAAAAAGAAAAGAACTAAGCCTCCAAGAAATATGAGACTCTGTGAAAAGACCAAATCTACATCTGATTGGTGTACCTGAAAGTGACGGGGAGAATGGAACCAAGATGGAAAACACTCTGCAGGATATTATCCAGGAGAATTTCCCCAACCTAGCAAGACATGCCAACATTCAAATTCAGGAAATACAGAGAATGCCACAAAGATACCCCTGAAGAGGAGCAACTCCAAGACACATAATTATCACATTCACCAAAGTTGAAGTGAAGGAAAAAATGTTAAGGGCAGCCAGAGAGAAAGGTCGGGTTACTCACAAAGGGAAGCCCATCAGATTAACAGCGGATCTCTCGGCAGAAACTCTGCAAGCCAGAAGAAACAGGGGCCAATATTCAACATTCTTAAAGAAAAGAATTTTCAACCCAGAATTTCATAGCCAGCCAAACTAAGCTTCATAAATGAACGAGAAATAAAATCCTTTACAGACAAGCAAATGCTTAGAGATTTTGACACCACCAGGCCTGCCCTACAACAGCTCCTGAAGGAAGCA
>NW_012117999.1:1991318-1994874 GCF_000951035.1 Colobus angolensis palliatus | reverse complement strand
AAAAAGTGAATTTGTAATTAAGCACATTACTACAAGGAAAATTCCAGTCTTTCTTGAAAACAATTTAGGATTACATAATCTCAATTTGAACCAACTCTTCCAGAGACAGAAGAGAAAAAAAAAATTCTAATTCACTTTTTAGGCCAACATTATCCTAATAACAAAACAAATGAAGATTTTACAGGAAAACCATTTGCCAATATGCTTTGTAAACATAGTGTGAAAATGCTTTACAATATTGGCAATTTAAAATAATCAATATATAAAAAGACAAATGCATCATAACCAGGTACAATTTATCTTTAAAATGCAAGGTTTGCTTAAGACTAAAAAAGCCATCAATACAATTCATCAGAATACGAAAATATAGAAGATAAACTACATTATCTCAATGAATGCAGAAAAATATTTGACCAAATTTTAATACTATTCATGGTAAAAACAATCATTACAGAAACACAGAATAAAAAAGAACTTTTTTAGTCTGATAAATAGTGTGTCTAAAAAAAAATCCCTACTCTTAGCATCTTACTTAATGGTGATATATTGAATGCTTTCTCCCAAGATTTGGGACCAGGCAAGAATGCTTACTTTTACCAGGTCCAGTAACCATTATACTTGAGGCCTTAGCTATAAAGATTAACTGTGCAAAATAAAAACTGACAGTAAATAAGAAAATTTGTCATGTAGAAATTCCTATGATATCAACAAAACAAGCCTTAGAGTAATACAATAATTTAGCAAGGTCATGGGATAGAAGAATAATATGGAAAAGCTTTTATTCATTTTTTTAAAGATGATATGTCATTTATTTAGTTGCCCAGGCTGAATGCAGTGGCATGATCTCAGATCACTGCAGTCTCAGGGATCCTCCTACCTTAGCCACCTGAGTAGCTGGGACTACAGGTGTTTGCCACCTGGCTAATTTTTAATTTTTTGTACAGACAGGGTCTCACTCTGTTGCCCAGGCTGGTCTCAAACTTCTGGGCTCAAGTGATCCTTATCGTGGCCTCCCAAAGTGCTGGGATTACAGGCAGGAGCCACTGTGTCTGGCTAGAAAAATTATTTTCTATATACAAACAGAAAATAAGTGAATAATAACATTACAAAGCAATTTCTTTCACAAAATATCATACAAGAATAAAATATTCATAAATATGTGCAAGACTTCACACAAACTACTAAACATTGCTGAAAGTTAAAAATAAGTAAATAAATAAATAGAAAGACATACTATGTTCATGGTTTGGAAGTCTCAATATTATTAAGTTTTCAATTCTCCCCAAACTAATCTATAAATTTTATACAACCCTAGTCTCAGTCTCCCCAAGCTCTTCTAAAATTATAAGCTAATTGTAAAATTACATGGGAATTCTAAGGAATTATAATATTCAAACCAATTTTGAAAAAAAAGAATAATAATGTCTGAGGCCTTATAATGCCTGATTGATTACTTATTCTGATCTATAATAAAAATAGACAGTGGTACAGACATAAATATTTAAAAAATAGATTAATGAAACAGAATAGAATGCAAATAAACAAATATACACTTTCAGGTCATTTAATTTAATTTCAACAAAAGCACCAATGGAACATGATGAGATAAAGAATATTTTTAAACAATAATAGCAATAATATTGTGTCTTCTATGAGTCCTCAAAGTACCTATCGATTCATTAAGAACACAACCATTGTATTCTTCTTGAAGTTAAAGAAAATCTAGAAACGAGAATAGTTCATGATACCATTTGAAAAGAAGCGACAAAAGAATCAGATACTCTGCCCATTCTGCTGCATTATTTCTGTGTCAATTACTGGTTACGACACAAAGACATTTAAAAGGGAATACTGCAACAACAAAACCCATTCAACTGGGAAAAATAAAATTAAAAAAAAAACTATAAGAAATCTTGCCAAAAACTCATGTCATTTAAGAAATACATCACAATCAGGTAAATTATAATGATTTTCAATGCTTAGGCAAGAAGGAAGAATAAAAGAAACACTGTATTAAAACCCATTCCTAAAGGGTAAGTCAAATCATTTTAGATTATTCACGTCTTCCTCATCAAGACCTTTTCATATCCTAAAGATGGTTATCAAAAACTAAGGGTAAAAATACTAAGCTGAAGGATATAGAGTAGGCAAAACATTTTAAGTAAAATGTAGATGCTCTTCAAAATAAAAGTTTCTAATAAATTATCTTTACAGGGCTCCAATAAGATTCCAGTTCATGTTGTCCATAAACATTTTACATTATGTGGGCAGATTGGTTCCCTTTCATTCACCCAGACCTGAAAGGGAAAAGCAAAAATGATCCAAATGCTAATGGTTCATGAAACTGACCTACAGATTTTTTGTTGTTGTTGTTTGCTCTGCTCTTAAGTTGCTGTCCTAAATGTGTACAAATGTTTCTTAGAAAAGGTTTTAAGGATACGGGGGAGTTGCTGCTTATTCAAACAATTTTAATGAAGGACTAACCTTTTACATTTAACATTTGTTCCCTTCATTTGCTTTCCACGCAATTATTTAAATGAATGGTTTTAATGAGTTCTTTGAATAGATCCACTAAAAAGCAAGCATGAAATTGCTTTCCCAGTTGGGATGCTTTAAAATATTTTTAGAAAATTCGTATATGAAGCCTTAAAATGCTAACCACCGTTAAAGGAACAATGATTGAAAGGGAGTTTTTTTTATTGTAATATGATTTATTCTCACTCATACTGCAGAAGACATTAAAAAACCCAGCAGGATTTTGGAATTATTTTAATAGATTATCATATTTCATATTAATAAGTAGTTATTTATCAAATTTAAAGGTTTCAGCTCTTATACACTACTTTCACAAATGGAAATCTGGAACTTCATTAACTGGTGAATATTGACTTGACATGAATAAATTCACTTTTTATAGTAAACATTGTTGCTGTCCCCCGATCCCTTTGAACATCTATTCAAAGTATCATAGCCTTGAGGTTAGGTAGAATTGACCTCATCCTCTTGCCACTGTGATTGTTTCAGAAGTTGGCACAGACGTCATTAGTTCTCTTCAGAATGCTGTTCAAGACTTATATTCAATATCTTTTTCACTCCCTGGGTGTGAATGAGGAAACATGTAGACTCAGAAACTTCTGGAAAGCAGTATTTTCCCATGAGGAGAAAGTGACTACACGGAGCAAGGTAAAGCTGTGGGATTCACAGGGAAGAGGGACCAGAGCCTTGATGAAACTCTTCCTGACATTAACATTGGTCTCAGGCTTTTATGTTACGTGAAGAAGTAAACTTATTTATTATTTAAGCTCCTTTGGAAATAACAACATGGTATACAAGAGAGATATAAACTGCCTTTGGTAGCTATCATTGTCCTATCATTTAGAACCATTTATCTAAAATCTTCAGATAGTTCAAACTCTCAAAACTCACATTTGAAAAATTAAGCCATCTTATTAGATGTAACTAAAAGTTGGATGTTTATCAGTCTTGTGAATGTTATTGTTATAGCATCGTGTTTTGTTTCTGTCAGTTAAGACTTATATTCGTACATGCTATTGTA
>NW_012117999.1:1972756-1986813 GCF_000951035.1 Colobus angolensis palliatus | reverse complement strand
GACATTATACAGTAAGTGCCTTTTTGTATAGATAAAAGAACATCAATTCTATGTAAGAAATGTTAGAAACTGGAATCTAAAAGATTCAGAACCAGAAAGACCTCTTCATGATGTGGGCCCTTCTAACGTGCCCTCCAAGTCATCATTGAACCTCTTTGGAATTCCTTTATTGTTGAAGAACTCATTAGCTTCTAGGAAGCTCATTCCATCTTCATACAATTCTAATGGCTGATACTTTCTTCTATATGTTTAGCTAACATATCCTTCTTGAAATTCTAGAAATTCATCTAACATATGCAACTGTAGCTAAATATGTTCTTTTAAAGAAATCTGCAGTGCCCCATCACCAGATTGCCCATATTTCTGTCAGATTTTCTTAAAACATAAATTTATTTATATAGAAGTTTTATGGTTTATGATTGAACAAGGATTTCACCAGTGTAGCCCTCTCTAAGAGATTGGCTAAATGTAGAGTGGAACTATAAGATGGAGGCAAATCAAAAAAATTAAAACTAGCAAAAGTCAGTTAGGGAACTAGAATCATCACTGTCATCTTTAGAAAAATGTAAATAAAATTTCTTTCCACTCCATGTTATATAGTTAGATGGGCCATGATTGAAATAGTAAAACTGTTGACATTCCATGTTTTACTGATTGTACTCAATCTCCTGGTAAGTTTATGTAATGTGGTTATAGGTAGAAAATCACATGTTTATACAAGGTTATGTGTTAGCATAATACCTCTGTCTTCTTTGCATAGAATAGACAGGTCTCGCTTTGCCATACATTTCTTTACATCAGCTTTCTGATCATGTAGTGCCCAGCATCCTAGAGAAAACGGTAAAAGTATTGCTCCAGTACTTCTCCAGAGGAGCGAAGACAACGTTGTGTTGACAAACAGAATCAAAATCTATTTGCATATGGTTTAGCAACGTCATTTGTGCCTTGTGAGCTTCCCATGGAGTAAGTGGCTCAATAAGATTGCTTTAAACTTATTTAATATAATTTTAGAAAATTTAGCTTCCCAAGGAGCTTAAGAAGGGGGAGACTTCAAATCTCTTGAAAGCAGTGGGTTTTTCCTTCACCTAGAGAAAGTTTGACTTTTAACAGTGAGTCTATCTTCTGCTAAAACTTGCTATAGGGTTTCAGCAAACATTTTATTTATTTTTAGTGTTTTCTTTACTATGGTGGTAGAATGAGTTTTTTTTTCTTCCCACGACTCTCATTATCAGGATTCTGATAACTATGAAGGGTAAGTCAATGGAGAGTGACATATTGTCATAGAACTCAAAGCAGGAAGGGAGACATATGCACAGTAATACATAGACTAGATGCAGTGCTTCTCAAACATGGGGTGCCAAAAAATCTCCTGAGGATATTGTTCAAAAAGCAAAATTAGGTTCAGTAGATCTTAAATGAGCCCGAAATTCCAAAGGGGTTCTAGGTGATGTTGATGTTGCTTGTCCAGCACTACATTTTGAACAGCAAGGTGCTAGGATATACGCCACTTAGACTCTGTGCAAGCTGTAGTTTGACTTTTGTTTTGCAAATGGTCTAATTATCTGTAATTTACCCTGCCATCAGAACATTATGAGAGCTTTTGTTTTCTTCTATTATCTATGTCATGATTCAAAGGTGCACATTTGTCTCTTTATAGCAATACAATTAGATTGAGCAAATAAAAACCAATAGCCCTCTTAAGAGATTGGCTAAAAGGAGAGTGGAACTATAAGATGGAGGAAAATAAAAAATATAGAAGGAGCAAAAGTGGGGCAGGAAAAGGAAAGAAAAGTAAAAAGGATATTTATGTATGTTTGGCAGATGTCCTTGAGGAGCATCACAACTTTCGTTGTCTATATAAACATATAAAACAAAGATGTATACTAAAACATATAAAGCAAATATATATAAACATAAAAAATAAAAACATAAGACAAACATAGATATATATAAATAATTTTAGCTCATATTTTAAAATTTAGGTATATCTGGTTGGCTATTTGTATTTATAAGTTATATGAACAGAAATTAAGTATCATTAGTGATTTGGTTTTCAAATAAGTAATTTAAGAAATTTTTCCAGTTTTCTAGATCAAATTACAAAGTGAAAAATATATTGAGTATGCAAATTAAGTTTTTTAAAAAGTGTTAATGTTGACAACTATTTACCCTGGATCAATAATTCAGCCTAAATTTTTGTTTTTATTTTTCACTTAAAATGTAGCCATTTTGTGGAGGTTTATATAAAACTACAGCTGTAAGAAAATATGGGATTTTATTTAAAAGCCTCAAAGTGTCATTGACTCAAGTTATTAATAGATAAATACAATTTATTTGTACTTTAAAAATAAACACATGCTAATAAATTTTTATTTTATCTATTTTATGTAACCGTTTACAACTTTTAATTTGATAAAAAGAGACTTCTGAGTAAAAAAAAAAAAATTAAATTTAGAGGCCAGGCATGGTGTCTCACATCTGTAATCCCAGCACTTTGGGAGGTCAGCAACGTGGGAGGACGGCTTGAGCTCAGGAGTTTGAGACCAAATTGAGCAAGATAGGAAGACTTTGTCTCTATAAATAATAAAAGACTAGCCTGGCATGGTGGTGCATGCTTGTGTTCCCAGCTACTTGGGAGGCTGAGGTGGAAGGACTGCTTGAGTCTAGATGGTCAAGGCTGCAATGAGCCACGATTAAGCCATTGAACTCCAGCCTGGGCAACAGAGAGAGACTCTGTCTCAAAACAAACAAGCAAACAATAAACACAAAAAACAAATAAACAATTTAGAAAACTACCTCTGTATAAGAAGACAATTAAGTATCTATTATAAGCCTCTAAAAAGGTGACTCTGTCATATTCTCTGCCCTTCTAGGCTCATTCATGATCACCTATAAATATTAAGTATATGTGGGACTGAATTCCATAGTCATCAAGATATTTTTGTTCTTTAAGCATTTCCTTCTAAAATATAAGTGCATATTTATATTATATTATATTATATTAAAACGTCACACTAGAAAGTAAGGATTGATTCAAAGGACTTGCTAAGAGTCAGGACAATAGAAATCCAGCCCTGAAAAATGTTGGGAGTTGAGTTCTGGTAGAGAATGGTGACCTTGGTAAGTCAGGTCAGAAGGTGTGTTAGTCATTCCTCAAATATTACTGACTCTTCATGTTCTAATCACATATTAGAACTGCCCCTTATTATTGGGCACATGACTAATTTGTTCACTGAATTGCAAGTTAAGTGACATGCATCACTTTTGTATTGCAGTACTTAATTAATTGCTTATATAGTAGTCTCCCTCTTGCTTTCTCCCTCCGGTGGGCAACTGATGATGTTCAAAGTACTTATTCCTCTGACACACCATGTCTCTTAAAGATGATGATGAGCAGAACCTCTAAGCTGACCTGTGGTGAAGGCATAGTATGAGGACAAACAGAAAAACAAACCTTTGGGTTACAAGCACAAACTGAGACTATCCTAAATGATTTAGGTAGGCAAGCTGTAGATGAGAAAGGGCAAGTAGAAGAAGAAAGAGGCATATTGAGTGGGACCATGATGGCTGGCTAAGATAAACTTAAGTTACTTCAAAAGATTGTTCAGTTTCCAACATTTCTGAAATGTATATGGAGGATAAATTTATATACAAATACAACTAAATTCGAGGTAACCAAAGATTCACATTGCCCAGTGGGTTTATGAAGATGAGCATATGTGTATTAGGCTGGGAGTTCCAGAGCTACAAGTGGAAGGATGATAAAAGGAGAATCAAGACCAACTTATTCTCAACTGACTTGTCAATACATTTCAGTAGATAAGCAAGTTTCGCTCCTTGTCAAAAGTCATTTAAAGCCCCCTATTTGTGGTAATGAAACTAAAAATATTTTAAGGTGATAGTATTAATATCAGATATTCATATTTAAGCTTACAGCACTGACATTTCTTAACAAAATATAGAGGTAGATGACCCTAATCTTATGTCAAACATATTTTCAACCTCTTACATTTTACTGATTGTAACATCCTCCTACATTATGAGGAAACACAATTGTGTATACATTAAAGCAATGACAATATGATTAATACAATTAAATATCTGAAAGTATTATCAATATAATTTTAAATGATGTCAATCTGAACCAGCTGCTGGAATGAAAATTCAAGCTCTAATTAATTTTATCCATATACTCATAATGAGTGTATCCATAGAATCAAATTACAATGTCCAATTCAATGACTATTCCTACCCTAACCTACTTATTGTCCTCAGAATCATTTTTTACTTTCCCTCTTTCAATTCCCACACTCACTTCATCCCCAAGTCCTTTAAGATCTACTCTAACAACATATTCTGTCTCCGACCACCTCTCTCTGCTCTTCCCCCTTTAACTTTAGAACACACCATGTCTTCACCCGGACAGTTGTAATTATCTCCGAACATTGTCTGATCCTTCTAGTTTCCCAAGGTAGCCAGAATCATCACAAACTCCCTCTACTTAAAAGCCCTCAATGGCTTTCCATCGATTTAAAAATAACATAACAAATTCTTACCATAAATTTCAAGATTTTACATGTTGTCACTCCCGCTTACCTCTCTGACTTCATTCCCATGCTATGAATGCTCTTCTTTGCTCTGCTTCAGCTATGCTGGCCTTCTTTCTGTGAAGTTCCTGAATCCATCTCACATCTGCCTTTGTGTCTTTGCCATAACTTATCCCTCCAATCCCTGTATGTGGATTTCTCTTACCTAAAATCTGTACATTGATGAACTTGGAACCTCTGCTCAAATATCTTTTCTTAGATGTAACATGACTGAATAGTCCTTATGAATGAGTCTCCTCCTCCACATTTTTACTCTTCATTTACACTTTCATTTTATTGCCTTCATTTACACTTGTTGCTATCTGAAATTATCCTAGTTATTTACTTGCTTTAGTCCACCTTTCTCTGAACATGTAACTCTGTGAGAATGGTCTACTTATCTCTGAATCTCCAGCAGCTAGAATGAATGAATGAATGAATGAATGAATGAATAAGAGAGGATGAATAAAAGGATTGCTAAATAAAATATAAATAGTCATATATGTATTCACTGCTATTTTGGAGCTATGTTGTTTATAAATTACTCAACAAATTTTATTGTTGATTCTTGTTTTTTACATTTTTATTTTTATTTTTATTTTTTAGAATGTATAAATTGTTTTAATTTAATAATTTTTAATTGACAAAGTTATACATATTCAGGAGATGCGTTGCAATATTTCAATACATATAATGAATAATGATAAGATCAAGGTAATTAGTATATCTGTAATCTCAGACATTTATCATTTTTTTTGTGTTGGGAACATTCAATCTCCTCCTCCTAGCTATTTGAAACTACATGTTATTGTTAACCATAGTCACCCTGCAGTGCTACAGAACAATAAAACTTATTCCTTCTATCTTATAATGGTTGGCATTTTATTAGGATACTAAAATATTAGAAAAAAACTGGTTTAAATCTGTTGCAGTACAGAAATTTGGGGGCGGAGGCTATTGTAATTTACAACCTTTTCTAGAAAGTAACTAATATTCCTGATAAAATGTTTGAGCAATTTTTAATGGAATTTAATGAGATTAAGAGCTTCTATTTGGAAAATTAGAATTACCCTCCTGCCATTACTGCCACTGGATTATCTCCATGATAAATTAACAAACTTCAACAAGGCATTATTTTGTTGTATCATTTATTTCTTTATCTCTTCCAAAAACTTTTTGAGTTGTTTTCTCCTACTTTTTCTTTTTGGTTTATGAAGCAAGTCTGAAATAACTGTGAACATATGCTTATAATAAATTGCTTTAATAATTTGCTGTTATAGATGTATGAGGCATTTTTTCTGCCTCTCCAAATAATTTAGAGTCCCTATAAACAAATCAATCTTGATGTAAATTTGTCTTTAGTGTATCCTATGACAATACAATATTACTCTCCTGTAAGCTGCTGTATGGGCCATTCACTGTCTCATATGCACAGTTTTTGTGGTTCTGCTTATACAGTTTCTTAGACTTAGATGGAGTTTCTATCTCTTGCATACTCAGAACATTAGTCTTATAGGCATAACTCAAGGTCTGACTATTTCAATGAAATAGTTGATTATCAGCCAAGACTGTTTAGATGACCTTTGGATATGTGTGGATATTTCTACTTTTTAAGCTGTTACAAGATTGTGGGTGGCCAGGTACCCAGGATTCTAAACATAGTATTATGTTGCCCATGATGCTATTAATAATACCATCTTCATTGAGAAATGGACCAACAAAATATCTCTTCCTCCCTTATACTTTTATGGCCACCTATTGTCTCTTTTTCACCTTCCAATCTTCATTCAGGTTCATAATACAATTCTTCTGTTTTACTGAATTTTCCTTAATTCCCAGAAGTATGCTTAATTCATCCTTAGCTTCTTTACAAGACAAATATTCAATATTTTTAAAGTAGATTATGTGGATTTTAATGTGTTCCATAACCACATTTACATTTGTTAACAAATCAAAAAAAAAAAAGTAAAGTTGAAAGTATATTTTACACATTTCCAGGTAAGTTAAATTAGAATTCCACTGCATGCGAGGAAAGTAAAAAATATATTTTTAAGGTGATAGGAATTAAAAATGATCATTTGGTCAATTTATAGACAGAGAAGTTTCTAGGTAGACACACTTTCCTTTTATAGCCCTGTATTTTTTAGACAGTAAATTTCTCATATCTATTCCTGACAAAATAAGGAAAAGGGAAACATATTTGATCAATATTATTGTTATAACTATTGTCACACATAGCACTTTCCATTTCATTTCCCTATATTGCAAATAGAACACAAAGTAAACAAATATATTAGCTATTTGAAGGCTAATTCAGCCATCAGATTTGAAGTTATTCTTTTTTTACTTTTTTAAAAGTAACTTATAATACAAATTCAGCATTAAGAACAATTTAAAGCAACCCCATGGCCCTGAAATTTACTGAACATCAATTCTGAAGTCTCCAAGAAATGTTCTGAGGCTTCAATATGATCACATTCTGATGAATTTAGATGAGGCAGGCTTAAATATTCTCTGTCATAGCTCCTTTTGATGCTGGACAGGTCACTTTCTGTCCAAGGGAAGAAAAAACCTCTAAAAGACAATACAAAATGGTTCAATCATCCTTGTTAATGGCTCTGCTCTCTTCACCCAGAAGTGAGCATTAACTCTGCTCTCTGCAAAAAATTCTCCTAGCCACAAGTTTGCCAGCAAATCTGTGGTATACAGAACAGAGCCCAGAGAGGGGGGCTGTGCTGTGGCAATTTACATTAACAATACTCTTCATATTCATGTTATGCTAATTAAGCAAGTACAGCAGTCTGATGCAATGATGATACTTAAACTGAGCTCTCTAATGGCAATAATGTGTCTCAAAGGGCACAAACCAGTGCCCTGCCAATGAGTTTAATACACGCCTGGACAAGTAAAAGGTCAGGATGGTTACAATGTGCCAATAAGTGTTTCAAAGTAGGAGGCTTGGAATAAGCCCAATTCTACTCTCTTTAATAAAGTCCTTATAAAAAGCTCCTGAGCTGACTTGCATTATCAAGTATTTTGCAAATACTCAATATGCTCATGTTTACTTCCATTGAGATAAATGGTATTGATCCACATTTTCTGGCTTATAGCTGTGAACAGCCTACCAAGGTATGCTGCGATCCCATACTAAGTTTAGCCCTTATAACACGCATTGCTTTAAAATCTGGGATAATTTGGATAATTGAAGTGAACTCCTGAAAAATTTGTCCTTTCAAGAGTGGTGTAGAGACGAAAAACTAAGGCAGCTCTTTCCTTTCCAAGGGTCGTTGCATTTATGAAAACATTCAGTAATATGATCACCAAAGCAGAGGGTTGCAAAAAGGAGATCAAACCTGATCTTGGCAGGAGATTCGTTTCTTATTTTTGAAACATTCACGTGCCCTTTTATAAGTACAACTGTTCTAACAAACATTTGACCTTTTCTCTCTTCTGTCTTTTTTAACTGTTCTGCTAATTACTCTTTGGGCTTTCAACAGGAAGGATATTGTTACTGGTATTTTCTTTTCCACTTATTTTTTTATTTTCCTTCATCATTCAACTAACATATCCCCTCTCCACCAAGTTTTCAATCCTCCAAGTTTGCGATATTCTTAGTTAAAAAGCAATCTCACTTTTAGCCCAGTATGTTCACAATGAATATATATTCTGCAGAACAAAATGGAGCTTATTGTTAATAACATCATTTTTTAAGTAGTAAGTTTAGCTACAGTGAAATATTCTCAACTTACAGTTCATGAGACAAGGAACTGGCAGAGTAAAAATAGATGAAGTGCTACTATAATTGTGATTTAACATTATTTTTAATTTACTCAATTACACTTTCCTATTTTCCAAAACCTCAGCTACCATTCATCTCCATTTCCTTAAAGTGATTGTGTGGATCAGTTCCACTAGGTCAGCTCTGTGTTTAATAGACCTTGTTTGGAATCTCAAAGACAGTCACTGTGATTGTATCATCTCAAATAGAAGATGTTTAACCTCCGAAACTCATTGTCTTCAGTGTAATAATTTGTGGTCAAACTCTCAAAAGTACAATGAGGATTTTAAAGTTTAACTCCAAAGAATGAACAAGAGGAAAATAAGCCCTGCCATGCTGAGATTTCAGCGTGGTCAGGAGAATTTCCGTATTCAAAAGAATATGTAATATCATCATAAATGTAGCCTTTAATAAAGTCTGCCAGGATTCCTTCATAATGGTTGCCTATATACTGTTTTCTTTGCTTTTTGGTTTCCCATCCAGAATGAAGGAAACACTTCATAGCTTTTCCTTCCCCCTGCATTTCTAACACCAGACACATACTGTAAGTACACGGCTTCTGAGAAGCAATTAGAGTTAATGGGATTAAAAATCTAATCACACAACTGCTCTTGGCTTGTATCTGCAGAACTGCATGGTAAAGCCTCACATTCCAAAGGCACAAAAATGAGTTATTGCATTCGTCCATGGAAGGTCTCTGTAGCCCTTATTTTATCTGGCTTTCTCCAGGGGCAGCTTTTCAGGGTTTGATCAGAGAAAATGGCTGAGATTTATTTCTTACAACAGGGACATTTGCACTTTCTTGCTTTTAAATTGCTTTTGATATATGTTAAAGACGACAGCAAGAAAAGAAACAGGGCTACAACCAGGACAAGAATACATTAAAAAATACATTCTCCCGAGTACACAGTGATGGCAATCACCACAGAGATGCTCTGCTTTCTTCCAGGAATGTTTCTACTTTAAGAAGTTGAGAGAAAGAGAGATGCCTTAGGCAAAGCATTATGGGATGTGGAGCAGTCACTGGAAAAGGCAGAGGGGTCTGTGCTAGAGTTTTCCTGTCCTTCTGTGACAAAGAAGAGGTTGGAATAGATGTTCTCAAACATCCCCTTTGCCATTGAAATTCCATGAATACATAATGCTGAATGAAAGGCTGATTATTTATTTATGACGTAGATTATTCAAATTGTAAGATACTAGGACAAGATTTTTATTGAAGGAAAAAGACATGGAAGAAACAACTCACCACAGTAAGATGACTTACTCCTGATGTTCTTTAGTCCAGTAAAATAAAAATTTATAATAATAACAAGAAGAACAACATTTACTGAGTTATTTCAACTCCCTGGCATCTTTTAAAGAATTTTCTGTGTATTTTCCTCACAACTCTGTGAGGCAGGTGTTTTATTTTATTTTATTTCATTTCACTTCATTTTATTTGCACAGAGAGAAACGAAAGCATAAAATAATTTTGCAATTCATCCAACTTCACACACTGAAGTGCCAAGACCAAGACTGGAATGTGGGTACTAGGGCTCCAAACCCCAGCTATATTTATAAGCAAGAATATTTACAGAAGATCACCAGTCCATGTTGTTTATATGAGGAAAACTCTCAAATGCCCTAAATGCCCTGCACAAACACTTAAAAGTCTATAAGCAAAGAAAAATAAAAGCTGCCCTCATCTAGTCTATTAGATTTACTTGCTCTCCCTCTGCAATTGAGTCATCTGAAATATAGCTGCATAAATATCTAATTTACACTATTTTCCAAGCATTTTAATTGACACACCCCACAACTTCTGGGCATGCGCCTAGCCCCTCACCCACAGTCAATGGGTCTTGTTTGTCAGTGCATTCCTGGGAAAATGTTCAGGCCGCAAGCTAAAATTCAGCATCATCTTAATTTAAGAAAATCATAGTTAGCAAAGTCTCTCACATTTCAAGGGCAAATATAAACCACTCTTAGATTCCAAGATCACCAATCACATTGGATTCTCGAGCTTTTTCCTCTTCATTAGTTGGCAATTATACTCAACTATCATCAACACTCAGGAAGTAGCTAGCAATCACAGTGAGAGAAGGATGTAAGATACCACAGGAAATTCCTAACAAAGTTTCAAAAGGAAATCAACTGTATACAATGAAGAGTATTTTTACAGTGCAGTCATGTCTTATACGGAGTTAGGGTATAAAGTCAATAATTAATGTGAAAATCAATGACATAAAAAATACGCCTGAAGTGACCCTAAATCACTCATATGGGTCCATCTGCATGCTTTGTTTTAAACAAATCTCTCCTGATAGGGCATATATGCTTAATGCTTCCTCTTTGTGGAAATAGGCCACAATTTCTTCTGCTGAGCATAGGATGCAACACTTTGCTTCCATTTAGGAAGTATAATTGCTTTAAAAAGTTCCATTTACCCATTCCTGGGCAACTGCATAGGACTAAATGTATGTGTAAAAAATGTTTATTTGAAGTAGCATCCAATACATTCATAAAAAACACAGAGACAATTATTAGTATGAAGCCCTTATGTTAGTCCATATATTAAACCATAAATGTAAATAATTTTTATTTCCCTAGGAAAAAAATAGTACAAAATGAAACTATCCAAGTTCTCCTAAATAAAAAATAAATAAAACTGGAATAAAATAACGATTTTAAAGCTTAAATGCTAATGCCTGAAGAAAATTATTTGAATCAAAAAAGTAAGAAAAGTTAGATGTAAATCTTGGAGAGTGGCATTTCCTACATTTTTTTCCTTGTACAATTTAATTTTAATAAAGAATGATTCTTCCAAATTGACCATTTTAAGATCATAAAATATTAATATCCTTTGACTAGTGACTCCAGATAAAGAGAAAATTCAACAATAAATGGGGCACAACATGGAAACAAAATGAAAATGATCTAAAACTACCTTTGATGTAATATTATACGGTATTCCAGGACAAAGGTTTTAAAGAGGTGTAACACTATATAAAATGCTTATGATATAATAAAGCAAAATTTCAATGTAATTAATGTGGTATGTATGGTGAGTTATCCAATATCCATTCTAATCTTCCTTTTCTTAACATAACTTCAAACTGACTCAAAATTAAATAAACATTTGCTAGACTGCTGTGAAGCTAGGGTTGGTCTTGTGACACATTTCCCTCATTGAGATATAAATGAAAGTCAATGGGAGGATCTTCCAGGGAAGCACTTTTTAAAGGGACAGAACCTTTGGGTGTTTATTCTGCCCTTTGCCTTTCCCCTTCTTCCTACCTAATACTAGTCTCTCAAGGACTAGCCATCTTGAAACTATGAGAGGACATATGAGAATCAAAGCCATGTTGTTAAGATGGTTAACTGAAATGAAGACTGTGGGACCTGACAACGAGCAACCCTGGACTTTTTTTATGTGAAGAAAAATAAATAAGTAATTATTTAAACCAATCTCTTTCTCAGGATACGGTGGGTTTGAATGCAATCTACAACCAATATAAGAATTTACATGGAACAATGACCACAAAATACTCACATGCATATGCACTCACATGCACACACAGACAATACAGGTAGTCTCTGCTTTGAACAGTCTCATTATGAACAGATTTTAATGACCACGATTTAGTTAAATGATACCAGTTCCCCTAAGATATAGTTCAAATTTTAGTTACCAAAGGAGATTAGCAATGAGTTATTTCGTTAAGTAACAACTTCACTGCTAGCTATTCAGTCCACAAATAACTACACACACAAAAAAATGCTCATCATAATCAATGGCCAATCACATCACTTATTTCAAAATCTGTCAGTGATTGATCGACGCATGCTTGTTATTCCTTTCACACACAAACAGCATATAGTTGTGTCGCTTTCTCTCTCCCAGATATAAACCCCTATTACATTTTTCAGAAGATCATGGAAAAAGAGAATTGACCAAGAGAGATGAAAGGAGATAATGAAATAAATGAAAAGAGATAATGCTGGAAGTAAAATTTCAGTCAAACCTAATGAGATTACTGAAAACATAGCTGAGCATGAGAGTATTGACACTGCAGCCATTTGAGACACTGTGCCCAGTGAAACTTAGTGAAGACAAATTTATTGACGTAAGTGAGGAAAGTGGTTGTGATGAAGAGGATGAAGATGTCCCAAAGAACTGATGCTAGCGAAAAAGAAAAAAAAAAAAAAAAAAAAAAAAAAAAAGCAAGCTAAACAGAAAAACCCATTTCACATTAAACAAATGCTCAGAGGTATTTCAAAATATTCGAACCACAAAGTATAAAATTCTGGAAGCTGATTCAAACTTAGAAAGGAGAATGACATTTTACAAGGGTACAGAAAAGATGATTACTCTATTCATAAGTTGTATGGATTTTTAAAAGGCAACTATTCAAACTATGCTTGATAATTTTTTAAATATATGTTTAGTGAGACATTTTATATATCATGTAATGCACTTATTTCAAGTGTATGGGTCAATGCTTTTTGTAGTAAATTATCAAGTTGTACAATCATTGCCATTTGGAGTTTTAAGTATGTTTCCCTCACCCCCCTCAATCCTTCATGTTTATTTACTGTTAATCCTCTTGCCCCTCATACTCACAACCTTTACCCTAAACAACTGACAGTCTTCTTTCTGTCTCTATAGATCTGCCTTTTCTGGACATTATATGTAAATGGAATTATACAATACATGGTCTCTTGTGTTTGCCTTTTTTCACTTAGCATAATGGTTTTGAGGTTCATTCACGTCATAGCATGGGTCAGTAATTTATTCTTTCTTATGGCTGCATAGTTTTCCATTGAATAGACATACTGCATTTTGTCTGTTCATTTTCTAATTGACATTTGTTTCCCATTTCTGACTCTTATGAAAAATGTTATGAATAATATTTCCAGATTTTGACATGTTTTACAAAGAAACACTTTATTATTTTTTTAAGTTCTGGGGTACATGTACAGGATGTGCAGGTTTGCTACATAAGTAAATGTGTGCCATAGTGGTTTGCCACACCCTTCAACCCATCACCTAGGTATTAAATCCAGCAAGCATTAACTCTCTTTCCTATTGCTCTCCCCACCCTTCCCTCCTGCAACAGGCCCCACTGTGTGTTGTTCCCCTCCCCTAGGTCCATGTGTTCTCATTGTTCAGCTCCCACTGGTAAGTGAGAACATGCAGTGTTTAGGTTTTCTGTTCCTCCATTAGTTTGCTGAAGATAATGGCTTCCAGTTTCATGTCCCTGCAAAGGACATGATTTTGTTCCTTTTCATCACTGCATAATATTCTATGATGTATATGTACTACATTTTCTTTATCCAGTCTATCACTGATGGGCATTTGGGTTGATTCCATGTCTTTGCTATTGTGAATAGTGCTGCAATGAACATATGCACGCATGTGTCTTTATAACAGAATGATTTATGTTCCTTTGGGTTTACACCCAGTAATGGGATTGCTGGGTCCAATGGTATTTCTGGTTCTCAATCTTTGAGGAATCACCACGCTGTCTTCCACAATGCTTGAACTAATTTACATTCCCACCAACAGTGTAAAAGCATTCCTATTTCTCCGCAACTTCACCAGCATCTGTTATTTCTTGATGTTTTAATAATTGCCATTCTGACTGGAGTGACATGGTATCTCACTGTGGTTTTGGTTTGCATTTCTCTAATGATTGAAATACTTTAATTCT
>NW_012117999.1:1931665-1972461 GCF_000951035.1 Colobus angolensis palliatus | reverse complement strand
GATTACAGGCTTGACCCAACTTGCCCGGCCAAATACATGTTTTATTATTTTTAAATTTCCACATGCATTTATAATCGATAGTAGGAGTTTTTAATATTTTGACAAAAGTTGTAAAAGTCATGGAACATTCATAAATTTTCCATTGATTAAGATTGCTTTGTATGGTTTAGCTTACATGGTCATTTTTGTGGTCCCTCACTAGTTACTGCCCAATCACACACACTCCCAGTAGGGTTATACAAAAATATATTCAGTTACCTAGAGTGATGGGTTTAGTACTTTATTACTTTTAAAATTAAAAAATAAAATGTAACAATAAAATGTGGGGAAAATTCCTGATTTCTTTATATCTCAACTTAGAAAAATAATTCATAATACTTTCATATATAGCAAGATTAAAATCATGTTTTTTCTTTTAAAAATGAAGACTGTATAAAGGAGGCACAGACTAATTGGCTATGCAAGAATTAGAACAGAGGAAGGAAGGAAAGAAGGAAGGAAGACAGAGGTTAGAGAGATTCAAATAATATCATAAGAATGTCTAGAGTAGAATAAAACTGTTGTGGAAAAAATGGCATTTTAAGGAAGTGGTGGTGCCCCAGAGGTAGTAGCTCATCCTCAGAGCCTATATTGGTTTCATAGCTGATGGACCATTCTACTTCCTATTCAAAGGCAAGTCCAGACTAACTAATCCAGAGCATGGCCATTTTGATCTGTTGTTTCTACTTCATTTAATCAAATCAAAAAATTCAGACTTCTAGATTCATACTGAAATGGAACTGAATGAGTTCTCTTGAAGACACACGTGTTAGTCTGTTCTCATGCTGCTTATAAAGACATACCCAACACTGGGTAATTTACAAAGAAAAAGATGTTTAATGGGCTCACAGTTCCACATGGCTGTGGAGGCCTCACAATCATGGCAGAAGGCAGAGGAGAAGCAAAAGGATGACTTCCATGGTGGCAGGCAAGGGCATGTGCGGGGAACTTCCCTTTATAAAACCATCAGATCTTGTGAGACTTACCATTATCAGGAGAACAGCATGGAAAAGACCCATCCCTGTGATTCAACTACCTTTCACCAGGTCCCTCCCACCACACAAGGGAATTATGGGAGCTACAATTCAAGTGGAGATTTGGGTGGGGACACAGCCAAACCATGTCAACACAATAGTGGTATCCTGGGCTCTACAAGGGGTGGTTACAACATACACTGAACATTTGCAGTTTGGAGAGCGTGCAACATATGTTACATTTGCATGGTAGGAGAACATTACCAAGTATGCTAGGCACACCATAACTGGCCCCAGAACCAGTAGGATAGTTTAAGAAATGAAAAGTTAGTTCCTTTAAAATCACGTATAGCTTCTTGACATATCTCTCTCTGCAATAATAATTTTGCATATGAAATGCCTAAGCAATTTTTAAACTGAATTTGATGTTGTCCACATCTGTGCCATATAACTGAGAGAATCATGACAAAACAGAAGCTTTCTTCATCATTTGTTTTACTACAATCTACACTGGCCAGGAAGATAGTTGAGAATATAAAATGACAGTCCTTCTTTATTTCATTTGTTGAAACACTGCTATTGTGTAAAATTCAAGCTTTATTTGAAATGAGCCTTTTAGAACCAATGTAGTCTGGAAAAAAAAAACCAGAATAAAGATAAGCATAAACTGTTCTTCTCCATTTTTAAATAAGTTGAACCAGTGAAAGTTGTTATAGTAAAAATCTAAACCTTTGGAAGACTAATAATTTATTATTTCAGGATTCATGTGGGATTATTAATATTAATCACCACAGATAATTAGAATTCATGGTGATAAAAACCTACTCTCTGGATGCAGAGAGGTGTGAAATTTGTATAATTCTAGACATGTTTGTCTTAATTGCAAAATGCCCAGAAGAGTGGATTTTCTCATGTCTCTGCAGGGCGTTTCTTAAATTTATTACTTTATGAAGTTAAATACTGGCATATAAAGACCTCAACAGTTCAGATATTACCTAAATTAAAATGTGTTATGATTTGAATTTTGTTCATTTTAAATTCAGTGAACACTTATGGTTTAAAAGACATTTGGTAAAGAATTTAATAATACAAAAAGATTAGGGATTGCAAGAAAGACTTTGTAAACGGTTTAGTGGTTTAGCCTTTTTGTATAACAGCGAATTGCAAATTGCAAATGATACTTTTTTTTTTTAATTAGGTTCCCTTAAAAATCAGGTCTCATACTTAATTCTTCTAACTCAGAAAACAAAAACAAAAACAAAAACCTACGAAGTTTAACTTCTAAAATCAGCCCACAAATCCTAAATGTATGTTTCAATTAAAATTTTAGAGAACATAATCACCATTTTTGTTTCTATGGGAAACATGGTCTCAAAAAACCACATTTCCAGGTACAAGTGCCCGTCTCTACCCCTTTCTCTACTAACTGGTAGAAAGATTCCTGACAATGCAGACAATATGTGGCCTGGAACATTCTGAGGGCTCAGACAGGAAAGGAGTAGAGATGGTTTCTTGTTGCTGCAATGCCCAAAGCCTGCGGATCATCACAGTTGTTGCTGGAATGATTCCGCTGTAGTAGAATCACAGCTGCTACAGCTTCCAAAAGTACACATTAGAGTGAGAATTTGTACAAGTAGCAATTATTAGTTATAATATTAGTGACAAGAAGTATGGCGCTTATGTCTTTTTTTTTTTTTCATCAATCTTCACAATCTGAGAGGGTAAAAATGTTAACTTCACTGTTAAATAAAAATAATAAATTTTATGACATGCTGTGTGATTTTGCCAGTGTAAGTGACTGCCAACAGTTCCTCCTGTCCTTGTATGAGCATGACCTTCTCCTAGCAAGAGGTCCAATTGATTCTTCCTCCCATCAGTGACTTGCATTGATCAGTTCAATGCATTATGGTGTCTGGACGTTTCTGCTTTTCCTCTCTTAGAATCCAGCTAACATGCTGTTGGGAAGCCTAGCCTATCCTGCTGGAGAGAGAAGTCCTTTGGAGAAGTCTTGAAGGATATGACATCCCACGAAGAGAGAGGTAACGTGGAGAAAAGTTAGGCAAGCCAACTGCCAGTCAGGACCAACACCACAAAACGCGTGAGAAAGAAATTCAGGGACCTTCTTGCTCAGTTCATCCACCAGATGAATGTAGCTGTGTGAGTGACCCTGGGTGACACACATGCCAGCAAACCTCAAAATCATGAAGTGACAAATCATTGTATGAAGCCATAAAATTTGGGGTGGGTTGTTACACAGTAGCAGAAAACTGGTAAGTGTGCTTATACATTTGAAGCTTCCTTTATTGACTCATTTAATTCACACACTTCAATGGGGCAGGTAATGTTATTATCCTCCTGTTATAGATGAAGCAGCTGAAGCACACAGGAGCTAAATGGCATATGCAAAGCCACACCGCTGAGTGGTAGAGCATAAAAGTATGAAGCACGATTACATCCTGCCTCTCATAGGAGATGCAAAGGCTCAGGGAAGTCAAGTAGCAGGCAATAGGATAGGATCTCAAGTCTGTGCTCTCCAAAGCATGTGCTCGTTAGGAGCATGAAAAGTGTTTCAGTGTAGTTGAAGCTTAGAATTCATGGGTAAAGATTGCAGAAGATGAGAGTAGAAAGGTAGGCTGGGGCTAGATTGTGAAATGCCCATATGATACACTTTGACCTCTGGTCCAGTGATTTCTGAACTTTGCTCAGTAATGAAATTTTGACCAATTTCGACCATGACAAAAGAAAATAAAAAATATATATTCAGTGCATGACACATACAGATGGCCAAATTTTTTTCTACCTTGGAAGGAATCTCTTTTCATGTTTTTTTCTAATTCATTTTTTTCACTCTGTTGCCCAGCTTGCTGTGCAGTGGCGCAATCTTGGCTCACTGCAACCTCTGCTTTAAAAGTGCTTAAGGGTGTGTGGAACCTCCTCTCCCTTTCCCCAACTCTCTCTCTCTCTCTATCTCTCTGTTTCTCCTGCTCTTGCAATGTGACATGTTTGTTCCCTCTTTGCCTTTCACCACGGTTGGAAGCTTCCTAAGACTCCCCAGAAGCTGATGCTGCCATGCTTTCTGCACAGCCTGCAGAACCATGAGCCAATTCAACTTCTTTTCTTAAAAATTACCCAGTCAAGTTATTTATTTATAGCACTGCGAGACTGGCCTAATATACAAGCTTAATTACTTATGACATTATGAATGCTTAAATGTTTGGATATTTATGTTTAAAACCGTGCAGTAATAATACCTCGCAATTCCTGGTTACCTTCCATTCTCCACTCCTTTGTTTTTGTATCCCTGTTTGTTTATGCCTCTCTGGAGACTGTTGGGACCAAAATGCTTAGATATTTTGTCTCCTTTATTTGGTCCCAAATCCTCTCCATGTTTGGCCTCTTCCTTAGCATCCCTCCTTATAGGAAGAGTGATACTGAGTGTCTATTCTGTGCTGTGAATGTATATAATAACTGCTTATTTAATGACCAAATGATTGAACAACTTCTTAATGAGGGAACTTTGTATTATCTATATGTTTGAATAATCAGTGATATCCCTGGCCTTGAAAATGATTGGACTGGCCTCACCATAACAAGAAGAAGAAATCATATTATTGCTCAAAAAAATGCCTTAGAATATCATTCTAAACTGAAAAAAACAAAAACAATGAGAGCAACAAGCTCTTAGTTTAGCTCTCAGTTTTATTTTATTTTTTATTATTTTTATTTTTTATTTTTTATTTTTTTTTGAGGCGGAGTCTCGCTCTGTCGCCTGGACTGTAGTCCCAGCTACTCGGGAGGCTGAGGCAGGAGAATGGCGTAAGCTCTCAGTTTTAATTTATGAAATTCAATGAAGGGCAGTAATTTAGATGCCTTTTCCATCTTCAAATCAGTTGAAAAAATATTTTAATACAATTTAGATTTTATTCTACAATAGCGCCATATAATTATGCTTCCACTAATTAAGGCTTTTATAGTTTAGGTTTAATTCTGCCTTCCAACCTATTTTCTATCATTTTTTTTTTATCTGTGAGCTGTCAAAAGTGACAACTCTAATTTTTCCCTGTATAAAAGTCAGTAACTACTCCCAAGACCTCACCACAATTAAATACACGAATGGAAAGGCAGATATAATAATGGGAAGCAAATTAGTTTTTGCCTCAGTGACAACAAGTACTTGAGATTCTACGAAGATTTTTCAAATAGCAAAACAACCAGGGAGGGCACTTCAGTTGCTGCATAAACAAATACTACACACAGATATTCTAATCAAGAACATTGCCAACTGCTACCTTTAGCATTTGCTTTGCATTTCTAATTTAAATTATTCAGTATAGAGTAGTATCTTAGAATTTTAAGGGACTGCTAGTCATCACATTTATAAAACTATCTGTATGTAATTAACTACACTAGTACTATGTGTACTGATGACATATCCTTTTATATCCAAATGTTCAGTCTGTTGTCTGTTGTTCAGTTTCTGCTCATTAAAACGCAGCATTTTAGAAAAGGTGGGTAAAATTTTAAAAATGGAAAAAAGAATATATTTGAGAATGAGTTAGCTTGACTTTTAAATCACACATTTCACGTGAAGTAATTTTATAGTTTTAAGGTCAATAAAATCTATAGAAATATCATAGATATAAACACAATGTATGTGATATTTTATATTAAGTTCAAGGAAATTTGTGTTAATGCATTGGTCCTGGAAGTAATCTTATACAATCCTTGACTGATGATCTTGTCCTAGAATCATGAATATGTTCATCCAATTTGCAGTAATATTAAATTAATCACAGTTGCTGATAGATTGTCTGACATGAACACAACTGCATATAAATTTGACCAACTGGAAACAAGGTTCATAAAAATAGCATTGGACAAAATGCTATTCACATGGAGAAATAAAAACAAGGCAATGAATGTACATCTAGAAACAAGTGAGGAAGAGGAGGCAAAACCCCTCAAGGTGAAAATTGCTGTAGTCCCACCTTCTAGCTGCAACAAAAAGGACCAAAATTAAGTCAACCTCGAATTATCAATCTTGACTGGTTATTTGCCATGTGCAAGGTTCCATTAACTACTATAACACTTCAAAACCTAAACTCCATCATTGTTGTTGCATTTTAAGAATTAGGAAATTAAAGCACAGAAAGCTAAGTAAGTTGTTTAGGGACACAGAACTAATGGGGGAAAGAGGTCTTACTTGAACCAAAGCAATTTGCTCCAGGGTCCATACTCTTGAATCACTATATTCTGTAAAATAATAATTTATTTCAAAATTGGAAATATAACAAAATGGTAATTCTTGATTTATTAATATGATGCTGGACCAGTTGCTAATGAACCTATTTGACTCTCATTTGACTCTTTTGGAGTACATAATTCTGTTTTATTAACAAAGGCCCGGATGATTTACATGCCTGTACTGTTACAGGTTTATCTTTAGAGAAAAAAAAACACCCTGATGAGATGTGATTTGTGGGGTGGAGTACTGGTAGGAAAAATAACTCAAAAAGCTATTATTTTATTCTCTAGTAGGAAAATAACTAGTTTTATATATAATTTGCCAGTCTTATTTTGGTATTTCTTTTCTGACCAACTGTACAAAACTGTGCTTTTCAAATGTTCTTGGAACCAGCTCTCTTGTTTTTCTGTTGTTTCCCTAATTAATTAAATGAATCTTTGAAATGTGGCCACTAACCGTTTTTATGATTTTAAAGCCTTTTTGCAACTTACTGTTGGAAGATTAGCATACGGAAGCTGGAAATACAGAGGCATCATGATGTAGTAGTAAAGTTTTACAGATATTAGAGTTAGACAAACCCCAGAGCAAATAAAGACACAGGCAACTGCTTAACCCCTCTGAAGCTTAGTACCATTATCTGAGAACTGAGGGTAATAATTCTTAGCCCACAAAGATTATTGAAATGATTATAAAATACAAAATTTATGAGGTTCATAAAGTGAGTTTGACACATCTTCTCCAAGGGTCTTAGTTTGTTTCTTCTCATTTTCCCAACCTGAGATAGTCAGATAATTGTATAACATCCTGTTACCACATAATAGACTTTTTAAAATAGATTTTTTTTAAGAGAGAAGTTTTAGGTTCAAAGAAAAATTGAAAGGAAGAGATTTCCCCTAATGTCCTGCCTCCACACATGCACAGCCCTGCCCATTATCAACATCCCACCCCAGAGGGGATACACTTGTTATAATTGATGAACCTACATTAACATATCATAATCACACAAAGTCCGTGGTTTATAATAGGGTTCATTCAATGTTGTACATTCTATTGGATCAGACATGTGTGTAATGACATGAATCCACCGTTATACTATCATACCAAGTATATTTTACTGCCTCTAAAAATTCCCTGTGCTACTTCTATTCATCCTCTTCTCACCGAGCTCCCAGAAGCTGCTGATCTTTTTACTATCTCCATAATTTTGCTCTTTCCAGAATGTCACACAACTGAAATCAGATTGGCTTCTTTCACCTTTATAGCTCCTCCATGTCTTTCATAGTTTGACAGCCCATTTCTTTTTTAGTGCTGAGTCATATTCCATCATCTAGATGTACCAGTTTATCCATTCACTTACTGAAGTTACATATTTACTGCCTCCAAGTTTTGGCAAATATGAATAAAGTTTTTATAAACATCTCTGTCCAGATTGTTGTGTGGACATAAGCTTTCAGCGTCTTTGGGTAAATATCAAGGAGCCCAAGTCCTGGATCATATGCTAAGATTATGTTTAGTTTTGTAAGAAACCACCAAACTGCATTCCAAAGTGGTTGTTTCATTTTACGTTCCCACCAGCAACAAATGAAAGGTTCTATTTCTCACAGTAGAATTTTGAACACGCTAAAATGTGTGTGTGTGGCAAGGGGTGGATTTGCAAAAGCTCAAAATAACAAAATGAACACAAATGTCAAAACTAAATAATATAGGAAAATATTAAAAGAAAAATGTCTTTTTATTTCTTTCTGAAAATAAGATTCTGCTTTCAGGCATATGAAGAATACCAAGGAAGTAGAACTGCTGTATTCTGCATTTGAGGGAATACTTGAATGAGTTCATATCAAAGAATTTTCTTCCGAAGTGCTCCCTAAAGAATTGATTTCCACCCACTGTGTGTCAAACACTGTTTTAGACTTTCATGAAAATAAATGGCTTCTTCTCATGGAAGATGAAAAAATGCTACCCATGTATCCCAAGTTAAGAACTCCTGTTGTAAAGGTACTATAAAAAATGATGCAGTATTCATTGTTAAATGTCAAAAATTTTTTAAATGCCACCATATTTTTGAAAACATAATAATTCAGTATTGCAGTTGATATTTTACTTTAGAAATTTCAAACTTTTATTTATATCTATGTTTATTGATAGATTCTATTTTCAGAAAAAAATGTGAAAAATTGAAATAAAACAATGGAAACAAAGCATCTATCATACTTTTCACTGTTATCAGATACAATGCGGGTGCTCTGCCTTTCATTGTTTTTGAAATATTTCACATCTCTGTAAGTATTAGATAATTGATAGCAATGAAAATGATATTTGCCCATAGAGATCCAAATTGTATTCAGTGGAATCTGGTTGTTAGCCCTTGGATATTAACCAGTTTTGCATCTATTTGTAAATTAATTTACACACTTTTTGACTATTAATATTAAATTCTTTTTTGAACTGATTGTAACATCTTACTGAGCCTCTCAATTAATGAGTAGATAAAATATTTTATCTGTATTTCTTTAACGTTTATATGAGAATCACAATTTTTACCCTCCTGAGAAAATCCTATCTATGTATCTAATCTATCATTCTTCATGAATATTTATGAGTTTCTATATTTGTTAAAACACCTCTTCAAATCTTTGAGTAAAATGATGTTCTATAAAAAAAAATAGGCCACATATACCGTGTCACTTTTCTAATTCCGAATATCACTGGTACATATCTGGTTGTTTCTATAGCTCTACTAAGCAGTAATCTAAATTAGAATAAGCGACATCCAGGGCTATACATAAGAACTCTAAGAATCAGAGTAACAAAATAAATCATTGAAATAAAAGGAAAAGTAGATTCTCCTTGTCTGGGTGAAATATAAAAAAGGACAAGCAAATGAATAGTGTGTCCAGTTAGTGGCTAAGGACACGGTGCTCTTATGACAGAACTTATATCCAACAACTGAAGAACAATTCATCATTTTCAACATTAGGTTTTACTCAAACAGTGCAGACTATATATAATTCTAAATTTACTCATATAATCAGGATATTCTGCTTTTAGCTCATGACCTTTCATTTTAAAAACATGACTATTTTAATAACTCTAGAAATCATAATTGTCATTTTTATATTCTGTGAGCAAACATAGGATAAAGAGCTTCTCATTTGTGAGAGTTTTGACAGAAACCACAGAAAAGATAACCAAAGTTTAAATTGCTCCATTTGTTTTGCAGTGATGTGGACCAAGGTGGCAAATGAACTCACTGGATTGTGGCATTATTCAGTTTTTGTCTGATTCTAATCCCTTTGGATACTCTGGTCCTCCAAGCCTTATCTTAGTAGACAGGAGTTCAAGACCAGTCTGATCAACATGGAGTAACCCCATCTCTACTTAAAAATAATAATAATAATAATAATAATACAAAATTAGCCGGGTGTTGTGGCACATGCCTGTAATTCCAGCTACTTGGGAGATTGAGACAGGAGAATCGCTTGAACCCGGGAGCCTGAGGTTGCAGTGAACTGAGATCGCACTAGTGCACTCTAGCCTGGGCAACAAGAGTGAAACTCCGTCTCAAAAAAAAAAAAAAAAAGAGTTATCTTAGTAAAGCAGTGCCATTTAAGGTCTTCCATAGGCTCTAGAGTCTCATACTTTTGAAGAACTTAGTCCTCTTATACCAAATCTATTAAAAGTACCTATACATGAATTGAGTTACCATTGTCTTTCTGATGTTACTTTTATAAAAATTTAATTAGATATTTACTTACTTTGATTTTTTTAAGGTTTTTTTTGAGCAAATTTACTTTTTACACCTCTCTCATAATTTTTATGGGCTATGAAAATCTTGTAGATCCTAAACCACATTTCCAGAATAAGTAATTGTTAAAATGTCCTACAATGGATTTGGAAATTCCTGTAAGACATACAGTCCTATTTTTATGCTTTAACATTCACTATATAAAAACAGAGCAAAATCTATCCATTGCATGTATAGGAGACTACAGAGAAATGTGGAGCTATTTGGTTTTGTCTACCCAGAAGGCTTTCTCATACTCCTTAGTTTGGTAACCTACTGTACTCCAAATCTTGGAAGTGGGCAGATGACCCTGGTCTAGACAATATTCTACCACTTGAGGTAGAGCCTAATGAAGGATGGGTTCTGAGCTAGACTGAAAGGCCTGGTAAGGAGGAGAGAATGTGATCAACAAACCAAGAGAAGCAAACACAAGCAGAGTTGACAAGATGAACCAAAAGAGTCCTGCTGTCAATATTTTGGTTGTACTTCCCACAGGGCTTTCTGGAAGATACCTCAGGAACCAGCCGCATTTGATCTTTAGCCTGAAGATTCAGTACATGATCTCTATAGCCAATCTGCAATCAAACCCCAGCTCTGTCAATAGATGTGGCCCCATTTATTTTGCTTAATGTCTTTATGGTTTGATTTCTTCAACACTAAAAATGGAATAATGATGATTTTAGTAATAACACCTAGATCATAGGGATTTTGTGAAGATAAAATGAGTTAAAACATAAAAAGCACTTAGAAACATACCTAGCATATATTGAATTATATACCTAAATGTTAATATTATTATTGATCCCAGTTACATGAACACATGTATTCTGTTTTTCTTAAGTTAGATTGAGTTTTGATCTTATAACTTGCAATTGATTATTAAAGGCACCTCTTGGGCTCTGATCTCCTATGACGTGAATATTTACTTCCAGTATTTCTCCCAAGAGGGATCTATTTCTGAGAAGAAATGTAACATAGTAACTATCCCAGATTTCACAATGGCTATGGTATTGGCAGCTGTTATCACTGGCTAAGACACGAAGCACATATTTTTAGATTCCCAGGTGTTCATCACAAATTAATTTCTATGAGGCAACTTACGAACAGGAGGCAGAATGATTTGCTTTGGAGATATGACCAAATACATAACAAACCATAATTGCTTCTTTTCTCTTAAGGAAAAATGAAAGGAGTAATGACAGTTTTTTAAAAATACATGTGTTTTAAATAATCATTAACAGTATACATTAATTTGAAGAAAAAATACAAACAGATTACATTCAATGAACTGGAAAAACCTTGTAAAGAAAATCAAGGATAAATGTCTGGCTTAGAAAGTTAGTAAGTTTCAGGCTATCCTTCATTGTACCAATTATTCACTTTTCTGTTGGAAAACAATTCAGAGGGTCAAAGAGGAAAGGCTGCCACCATCCATATTTCACTTTTCATTATTTGCTATTTTGCTCAATTATACACATCAGGATATGCATGTGTGAGGATGCCTGCTAAGGAGTATTTTTGAAGTAGAAATAATTGAAGCGGACATGAAATCAAACCCACTATGTAACAGTGGTCTGTACTCTAGAGGAAAATCATCTTGACAAAAAAGTCTAGGCTAAAAGTTACATCTATGATCCAGCTCTTCTCTTGGGGGAACAACTGGTGAAAAAGTGAAAAGGAAGAGACTCAATGAAACATTTTCAAAAATTTTAATTTGAATTGCTTCCATACAGGGCATATATCATTCTTATTGGCCTGGCTAAGGCCAATCATATGCCCACCACTGGCCAGTCAGTGTGATGTGAGACAATCATACTCTTTTTGCCCAGACTTCAGTCCCATGTCCCCCTGCAGAGGTGGAGTGGCATTCCATGCACACTCACATGAAGTGAAGTAGAAAGGCATTGTTTGCCACATGAAGTCAAATGTATATGAAGACAAGTGGTGATATGATGAACAAAACCTCTAAATGCCAACTACTTTCATACCTTGCTGGATCTTATGAAGGAATGATATTTTAAAGTGGAGACAAAAGAATCCTCTGCTCAGAACATGGAGAGAGCAAAGAGAGAGCACAGTCATTTCATGAATATCCCCCAAAAGTGTTTCACCTTTCAATGCTTTGGCTATTTTGTAAATGTTTATGTTTAGAATTATATTTAAAATTAAAAATGGATTATATATTATCTTTTTTTGCTTTAAAATAAATGAAATTAGTACAAGTATATCTATTACAATATTAGGCATATGATAACGATCTATTGTCAGTACCTTTTTCTTACTTTTCTGACGTGAATCCTAAAGAGAAAATGCTTTTATTGTGAATAACAAAAGAAACAAAGTTTCTCATAGAAATATTTCAATGGAGGTATTAATTGTCCTACCTCATAGGCATTTGTTTGTATTTAATGGTATTAAATTCATATTTAATGAAAGCAGGATTTAATTTTATTCATCTTTCCTAGAATATAACTCCTGATAATTCATGTATATTTTGATGTTTTCATTACTAACAACAAGAGGTGCTGTTTGAGAATTTCAGTTTAATTGATAATATTTTGATGTTAATTATTTTTAACACTTATGCCAGCAATTTGGTTGGTGCTGTAGAGTTTAAAATTCAAAACAGTCTCTCTTCAAGGCTTTAATTTTTTTTTAAAAAAAACCTCACATTGATATTTCTTTTCTAATACAAGTATGTGAAAAACAGAACTTTTTGATGAAAATATCGTATTTTAAAAGCAACGATTTTAACATTTTCTGCCTAATCTTGGTAATTGTTTATCAGTACAAACTAATGAAATATGGATAATAACAATGGTATTTAAATAATACATAAAATCCGATGCTGTGGTTTGATTGCACAATATTTTTATGGAAGGAGCATAATGTACAGTCTTGGACTTGGTGGCTAATTTGAGTTCTGTCACTGCCACTAACACTTGTGTGCATGGACTGCCCACAGTTACAAATGACCTCATTCTGCTTATATATGACATGGAACAAACAACATTAGGCAATGTATTTTGGGGCCTATTGAAGTTTTTCATAAAAGTAGAGAGAAGTAATACCTATGAAAGCATGTGGGCTATACAAAATTAGGACAATATTATTATGATGTCTTTGCTTGACCACAAGGCTAAACTTGTTCTAAGATTTCGAAATGCCCACAGGGTCAATGTTTTTTGAAGACTGAACTGAGTCACGGTAGTTACATGTAGAACAGAGGGATGTGGCGAGGTTTTGGGGCTCTCGTGTCTCCATGGGCCTATGGCAACATTAGAAACTTTGCCAGGGCATAGGTGCTTGTGACAGTTTTGTGGGCATATTGGTCACTTCATGTACTGACATAGATACAGAAAGTTGAGGATGGTAGTGCTTACTGACTTTTGAGTAGAATGAACAAATTATTCTGGAAAATGGCAGAATAACAGGAAGGAACTTGAGAGGTTAGAATTTTCACAGAGAAGATGGAGAGCAGAACCAGATAAATATGTTTTATTGCTGTTTCTTCATTGTAACTTTATCAATTGGCTTGTGCCATATAATAAGTATCTTCTATTAAAGATTTGTATGAAACTGTGAAAATATTTGTTAGAATTATCTGCTCATAGTAAGATACATAACTCGTCTTCAAGTAATTTAGCACATTTTCAATATTTCTTCTTTTTATAGAATAGTTGTTCTGTTGATCATTTGTTTTTCAAATATTTTTATAGTTGGATAGAAGAAACATATGTAGAAAATTCTGAAAAAATCATCATTAAGGAATAATATATAGAAATAGTTAAAATATTCTAATATTCAACATTTAGAAATAAAAATTATTAACATTTAAGAATACTTTTTCAAGTCCATCCCTCTTTCTAGCTATCTGTACTTCTATCTCATATTTATCTACTGGCCTATTCATCTCTTTTATATGGTCAAAAATATATTTTAGATATGGTTTTAAATATTGCATTTTATAACATTAAGTATTCATCATTTTCCCACATCACAGACTTGTTCCCTATATGGAATAGTTGCTGCTACCATCTATTAGACATTTCTTAACATACCATAATAAATTTCAAAAACTTCATTAGTACAATCACAGTTTCAGGATCACCAATGCACCCAATTATAATAGAACCCCTCTGAAAGTATTTAATAAATGCTGACCGTTAAGGCATCTACACACACATTGTACTTTTCTTTTTTTTTTTTTTGAGGCGGAGTCTCCCTCTGTCACCCAGACTGGAGTGCACTGGCACGATCTCAGCTCACTGCAAGCTGCACCTCCGAGGTTCAAGTGATTCTCCTCACATAGCCTCCCGACTAGCTGAGACTACGGGTGTGTGCCACCACACCTGGTTAATTTTTTTTTTTTTTTTTTTTTGGTATTTTTTAGTAGAGACAGTATTTTACCATCCTGGCCAGGCTGGTCTCAAACTCCTGACCTCAAATGATTCACCCACATCAGCCTCCCAAGGAGTTGGGATTACAGGCGTGAGCCACCACACCTGGTCTGATTGTACATTTTTGAGAGGAAAGTGGCAGAGGGTGTGTCCATAGGTGGCAAAGCTAGAGGATCTTATAGAGGACTAAATTAATATTTATGTTTTATTTGTATGTTCCTTGTGCACATTTTATATTCATAGGTAAGAAATTGCCACAAAATTAGCAGCTTAAAGCAACACACATTTATTACCTCACAGTTTCTATAGGTCAGAAGTCTGGGCATACCTTAACCAGGTTCTCTGCTCCAGGGTCTCAGGAGGCTGCACTTGGGGTGTCAGCTATGAGTATATTCTTATCAGAGGCTCAGCTGGAGAAAAGAGTGATGTCCAAAGTCCCCTTAGGTTGTTGGCGGGATTCCCTTTCTTGCAGCTGAAGGATTGAAGGTTTCAATTTATCGTTGGAGGTCATCCTCAGCGTTTTGAAGATGCTCCCTTCAGTTCCTTGCTACATGGGCTTCTCCAATGTGGCAACATAATTATGTGGCTTGCTTCTTCAAGCAAGCAAGAGAAAGAGATCCTAGTTGTTGTTTTGTTTTGTTTTGTTTTTTTCCGTTGATTTTTCCTAAACAAAATGGACTTTTATGCAATGTAACATGAGCAATGGAATGGCATTGTTCACTTTTACCATATTCTATTAGTTAGAAGCAGGACCTTACTCAATGACTTGAATACCAGAAGGTGGGAAATATTGGAAGTCATTTTAAGGTCTATCCTCACAATCCTGTAATTCTCAAATCTTCCACAATTAACCTGCTTTTTGTTTGTGATTTTTTTTTAATGTAAGTCCTTCCATTTTTAACAAATGGGCTTACATCTTCAAAACAACACTGGAATAGTCACAACAAGAAACAGCAAAATCAGAGAATAAATTATATATTAGATTTCTACATTAAAAAATATAAAATAGTATTAGGAAAACCTTGAAACATCTAAATAACTAGAGACATTTTATGTTAAAGAATTAAAAGATTTAATATTTTGAGATTAAATTACCCTTAAATTGACATATGTTTATTTCATTCCAATTAAAATTCTAGAAGGTACATGTTTGTGTGTGTGTGTGTGTATGTGTAGATGAACAAAATAATTCTATAAAGTTAAATGCAAACAGGAAGGAATAAATATAACCAAGATAATCCTGAAGAAGAGCTAGGGTTGAGGAAGTTTACCAGATTTTAATATTTATTACAAAGCTACAATAATGAAGATAGTGTGATATTGGTGTACAAATGGACAAATAGACCAAATAAATAGAATAATTGGTTCAAAAATTGATCCAGATACACAGGTAAACTTATTTTTGTCAAACATGTCATGGCAATGCAGTGTATGTCAGGGGCTATGGTTGGTCTTTTCAAGCAGTGATGTTGCAGCAAATAGATACTATACATATGGAAACAAAGTCTGGATCCCTACTTCACACCAGACACACAAAAAAGTTTAAATTGAATTACCAGAACTAAATGTGAAAAATAGTAAAGATTCTAAAAGAAAACAAATATTATTGTAACACTGGACTAAGCAACTATTTCTTACACAGAACATTATAGTAACATTTATAAATTGGACTTATTAAAACAAAACACTTCTGATGAGCAAAAAATATATTAAGAGTCATATGGGCTGGACTTAATGGCTCATACCTATAATCCAAGCACTTTTGTTCAGCCGAGGTGGGAGGATTGCTTGAGCCCAGGATTTCACGACCAGCCTGAGCAATATAGTAAGATCTCATCTTTACAAAATAAATAAATAACTCAGTGTGGTGGCTTGCATCTGTAGCCCCAGCTACTTGGGGGACTTTACGGGGATGACTGCTTGAGCCCTGGAGGTTGAGGCTGCAGAGAGCTGTGATTGAGGCACTGCACTCCAGTTTGGGAGACAGAGCAAGACACTGTCTCAATTTAAAAAAAAATAAAGAGAGAGTGTACATACATTTGAGCCACAGACAGGAATATGATAATCTGGGAAATGACTCATATCTAGCATCTATATACCCTACAAATGCAGAAAACTACAAAAACCAATTTAAAATGATGGACAAAAGATTTGAACAAGTGATACATAAAAGAAGATATCCATATGTGTAGTAAACATTAACAAAGTGGTCAACATCATTAGTTGCTATGGAAACGAAGTTAAAACCAAAATAAGAATATTACACATCCACTAGGATGGCTAAAATTAAAAATACAAATATAAATAATATCAGAGATATTAACTAGACTTTCACCCACTGATGATGGAAATGTACATTAGTTCAATCACTTTGGAGAGCTACTTGTATTGATCAGTTAAAGCTAAACATAAGCAAAGAATTGTGTCAGTAATTATACTTCTATCCAAGAGAAATAATGCATATGTCCACCAAAGTTCATGTGTAAAAATATTTATAGCAGTTTTATTCAAGAATTGAATAAAGTAGTAAAACAATGAAAACAACTCAAATATACACCCACAAAAGAATGGTTAAGCAAATTATTATATACTTATACAATGGCAAACTACTCAGCAACAAAAGCATACAAACTACTTTTATACACAGCAACACGGAAAAGCTCCCCCTAAATATGTTAAGTGAAAACACAGACACAAAAGAATATATTTAATATACTGTATGACTCAAAGTTTAAAAGTGGTGCTGGAAATCTAATCTATTATGGTAGAAGACTAGTTGTTACCTATGGGTAAGGTGCTATTGACTGAAAGGAGCTTGAGGGAAGGCTTGAGACAAAATTTTCTCTAAGAGATGCTCGGATGTGTCAATTGACATATAAATATGTAAAATCCAACTGAGCTGCACACATGAAATGTGTACACCTCACTGTATGCAAATTAACCACTTCAGAATAAGAGGTACATCTGGAGCAAAATCTTAAACATTCATATCTGTTTCCAGGTCTCACTGCATTATAATTGCAAGTATGGAGGCCTTTGTTTAGTGTTCATATTATAATATAATCTTATTGACCTACACTAATCTTATTTCTCTCTTTGTTCCAAAATCTTCTTTTTCAGTCTCCAGCTAGTTTCTGAATTTTAGATCTCTTAATTGAGCTCATGACATGTCCTGCTATTTGCCTTTTTCTCCCTGACAAAGAATTATTGCATTGTATCCGATTCTGGCTGTGTCCTAATGCCCAAAACCCACTTGGGATTCTGGAATTAGCAATCTATTTGTACATAAAAACTAAGGAAATTGAGGTCTAAGAGCATAGGCAACAGATAACAAAGTAACACAGCTAACTACTCTCAAAACACACAATTCATTCAAATTTACCTCTTTTTTTCAGTGGTAAAATGTTCTGACATAGTACAACTCTGTTTATAAAGTCTAGAGTGGAAGAAAAGAATAATAATAGTAGAGAAAAAGCAGAATTTCAACTGCAATTATTTGGGCTCCTCAATTTAGAGATATGGAAACTGACATTTAGAAGTTAAAATGAATTACCAAAATAATCAGATAATTATATTAGCGTCCACCAGGAAATTTATTGTTATATTTCAAATTCAAAACTGATCAATCCAAACCATAGAACAATACATGCAAAATTACTGTCATACAATCAAGTTTCTAGATCTTATATTTCAATAGAGGCATATTCAACAATTCATTGAGCACCTATTTTGAGTCTTCCATGAGTCTACTGACTTCCATTCTCACTAGTAGATATAATAGGATACTATCAACAACAATCAAGAAGAAAGTGTTCCTTTGTCATCAACACACTGTTTCCGAAGGATTGCCCATTAGGAGTCAGGGAGGAGGGGAATCTGGGCCAGCTAATCAGCTTCAAGTCTGGTGGTAAATCATACGTTGGATGTTGCAGCCAGATGATGGTGACTTCTGACATTTATCCCATGAGAAAACATGGGTTATATTTTTAATGCATCACATTAAAAATAAATGGAGGTGCCTTATGTTAAACATAATCTAGATCTCACAAATACTGCCAATGTCTCACCCAGATATAGAACATTTTCATTGGCAACATACTAAAGAATGGGACAAGAGCTTTGAAACCATATTCTAAAGAATTTGGAACTGATGGATGATCTAGGTCAGTAATTCTGAATCCTAGCTATACATTGTCATTTAGAAACTGTTAAATTACAATAACTCTGTATCCCAACCTCTATTCTGATTTAATCTGATGTTAGGTGAAGATGAGATATATGCATATATTTCTAAGCATTCCTGTGCCAGGACTGAGAATCATTTATTCCTGTCAAAAGCGTGAATGCAGATTTCTTAAATAACTGATGAAGTCATCTTATGAAGCCAAAAGTAAAAAGAGCAGAGGAAACAAACAGCACATCTCTAAGTATATCCAATTCATATCTTTTCCAGAAAGTGGCAAGAACAGTGTAAGAAATCAAAGAACAAAACAGAGTTTTGAAGGTAAGTTTTGAAAAAAATACTATCAAATATGTAATAAATAAGGAAAAACAAAAAAAGTACTGGCCCTTTAATAAATAGTAGCCATAAATATTCCCCAGTAATACTACAACAATATTATAATCACTATAATCCAATAAATACTATAATATACCACTGTAAAGATCCACTCACAATACTACAACTTTTGGTACAGCCATCTGTCAATCTAAAAGGAGAAACAAGTAGAGGCTAATTAAGGTTTTCTACTAGAGTTCTTCAGAGGTATCTTGGAAGGACAAATTTAAATCCCTGAAATCTTTGCTTTTCAGAATTCTTATCAATGTGACTGAAGGTGGAGATTTTTAGGACAGTAGATAAATAGGGAAGGATCTCCAAGATACTATATTATTAAGGACCATAGGTCTCATTTCTCAAGGAGATATGTTCAAGTGGAAAACATATCTGGTCTAAGTTTAGGATTACTAAAGATCAGTGGTGCTCAATATGCATTAGAATCATCTGGAGGGCTTGTTCAAACACAGATTGCTCACCTCTCCCCAGAGTTCCCAATTCAGTGGGTCTTGATGGAAGCCCCAAATGTGTATTTATAAAAAATTCATAGGTGAGGCTGAGGCTGCAGGTTGGGAGTCAATCTTTGAGTATCAGCGATAGAAAGTATTTACAAAGATTTTATGGTGATCTCCAGTGTTTGAGAAGTGAGGCAACTTTATTCATTCTTTGTTATACCAAATGGTGGCAATTCTAAGGAACTGTAGTAAGATAATGAAGTATCCCAAGAATTATTCCCCCTGGAGTCCTCTGCTACATGCTGACAGTCCAAAGCACAGTCTTCCTGTGCCTATCACCGTGATAGGCAATGGGGACACCAAGGTGAGTTTTCAGTCTTTCCTCATGAGAGTATTGGAGGGGAATCAGACATACATACAAATATTTTCAGTATGAACATTGGAATATGCATTTATTTAAAGATAGCCAGTTGCAGCAAGTGATTTGGGCTGATTATGCTGCTTGAAACACTGATTAAATCACAAAAGATAAGAAATTAAGAGATTAAGATAGTACATTAAAATTGTGCTATAAACTAAAAAACAATATAAATCTGATGTCCTCTTTGATCACAGTGCCCAGAATGCATCTAGCAACTGGAAATATAATCTCCTGGAATGCATCATCAGCCATCAGTAATTTAAGGAGGCATGAAGAATTTGTAAAGTGAAAAAGTTAATGCAAACTTAGAAGCTGAATTAAACAGTTCAATGAAAACTTTATAAGCCTTTTATACTAAGTGTTAAAAGTCTAATATTGGGACCTCCTTACATAGTGTAACCCAACTTCTTGGCCCTCTCTAAGCTTTTTCAGAGCTCAGTGGTGCTCACTGGCTTACAACACCTGACTGTGGCTCCCCATAAACCCATATATCAGTTCTATGCCACCTTCTCTCCACAGCTTTGCATTCTGTCTTTCCCTCCCTTCTTCCCAACCTCACCTTGGTCTTGGGAATGGCCACATTATCTTTAACTACACTCATTTTACATAATCTGCCCTTCAGCAACAAACCTCATGGCTTTTCTGCCATAGGCAAAAGGATTATCTTCTCTGTAAAATGACAGAACTCTTTTAGCTGGTTCTTCTAACCTTGGACATTGATCTACTGAAGGCAGAGAGAAAAAAAAAATTAAATACTCTCAACAGTTCCATTTTTTGAATGTTAGAAGCTGGATATTGTTTAGCCTTTCTTTAACGTTCTTTAATATTTCTAATTTCCCCTCCAGCTAGATGAATGCTACGGGTCAACTAGAGAAAAGATAACATATGGGAAAAAATAAAAGCATATTCATGGCTTTGAAACATAATCTTTGTTGCATTATTGTGGTAGGCAGAATGAGCCTCCATCCCCCAACACACATCCCCACCAAGGATGCCCATGTCCTATTCCTTGGAACTTATGAATATGTGGCCACACATGGCAAAGGGAAATCAAGGTTGCAGATGGAATTAAGGTTGCTAATCAGATGACTCTACAATAAAGGGTTTAGCTGAGATGACCTTGGTTGTCTCACTGTAATAAAAAAAGATACTAAAAACGGAAGAAGGAAATAGAAGCGGAGGTCAGAATAATATTATGTGAGAACTCAACACGTTATTGCTGACTTTGAAGATGGAATACGGGGGCTGTGGGCCAGAGAATTTAGGTGGCCTCTAAAGGCTGGTAAACATTAAGAAAACAAATCTCCCTTAGAGAATTTTAACAGTCTTAGAGCCTTAGAGTCTCCAGAAAAGAATGCAGACTTGCCAACACTTTGATTTTAATTCAGTGAGATTCATGTAGGACTTTAGACCTCCAGGAAGCGTAAGATAATCCATTTGTATTGTTTAAGCTGCTAGGTTTGATTTATTTTGTTATAGCAGCAATAGGAAACGATTATCATCATTTAAGTTGGTCTAATACACCTAAGGTGGTGCTCATCTTACTCTTCCGTTCCCATTCTCTTTCCCTGGTGTTTTGAATTTGTCCATTTCTTTAACTGTTAATTGTAAGCCCTAGAATGAAAATCTATACCAGTAAATGGGAACACAGACAAAAACTAAAATACTAGCTAGTTTTCCTACTTGAAAATAGTCCCAGAAAAATAATACTGTATAGGAAAGCATTTCAAACTAATGTTGAGCGTGAGTGTTTTAAAAGTATATTCTCAGCTCAACGAGCCATGCTCATCTTTGTCTCCCATTCTCAGGAATAATTGAGAGTTGACTATTTAAAACAAGCAAAGTTCTCAGGGTCTTGAGCTATTGCTGACTGTATTATGACTGATGCACTGTGCCTGCTGGGTCAGTGGACAGAATACATTTGTAGATTCTGGGGCTGCATTCTAAGGATGAAAAACATTGTTTGGGACTGATATTTCCTCTGCTCTCTAGTCTGTTCACTGTGTAAGTTCTTAAACGATGAAACTGTATTTCTTTGTCAGGAAGCAATCATTCAAGAACACTCATGTCAGGGAACAATTCTGCACCAAGCATGAACAGAAAGTGATGCCACCTGAAAATGTGACTCAAATCTGTCAGACAGGACACTAGTGTTAATGTCAATCTGGGAGATAAAGAATAACCACTAAGCAGATTTGGTTATGTAAGGCAGTTTGATCTGGATATTTGTTATAAAAGCAGAGATTATTGAGGATGACCTCTTGTTTCTTTTGAATGACACAATAAAATAAACATGAGTTACCAAGGATTCTTTTTAATGGCAACAGTGAAATGATAGGTGGCCAGAAATTGTAACGGTCACTATTTTAAATCAAGACCAGTAGCTCTCTATATTTTAGGTGGAAATGGAGGTATAGAATATTGTTTTGGTCATATTTCAATGATGATAGATTGTTTACAGTTGGTACAATAATGAAGGAGGGTAGGTAGGACAGGAAAACATTTTTAAAAGAAATGTGAGAGGAGGTGTTTCAACACGAAATGAGTAAATATATAACTCCAAACATAGTAGGATAAGAAAGAATAGTATAGAAAACCAAATAACCTCAAGCAAGACTCTTTTAAATCCTATATATGTGATTGACAAAGGTACAGGGTTGCTACACAACTGATTTTTTTCTTTTTGAGATAGGGTCTCACTCAAAGGTACAGGGTTGCTACAAAACTGATTTTTTTCTTTTTGAGATAGGGTCTCACTCACTGAGGCTGTAGTACAGTAGCACCACTGTAGCTTACTATAGCCTCAAACTCCTGGGCTCAAGCAATCTTCCAGCCTCAGCCTCTCAAGTAGATGGGAATACAAGCACACCCTACTATGACTGGCTAAGTTTTTTAATTTTTATTTTGTAGAGATGGAGTCTTCCTCTTTTGCCCAAGTTGGACTAGAACTCCTGGCCTCAAGTGATCTTCCTGCCTAGGCCTCCCAAAGTGCTTAGGTTGGCATTAGAGGGGTAAGCCACCACACTCTGCCAAAAACAGATTTATTTATTGAACAAACATTCATTGCACACTTGCCCCTGTGCTTATCACCCTGATTAGGAGTGGGAACACTAAGATAAATTGTGATATAGTCTTTCCCCATAAGAATAATTGGAGGAGAGAAATATATACACACACAAATATTTTCAGTATGAACATTGGAATATGCATTTATTTAAAGATAGCCATTTGCAGCAAGTGAGTTGAGCTGATTATGCTGTTTGAAGCAACTATTATATCACAATAGATGGTAAATTAAAATTATGCTATAAACTAAAAAGCAATACAAACCTAGTGTCATTTTTTATCACAATTCCTGGAACATACCTAGCAACTAGAAATATAATAACTCTGAATGCATCAGTCATTCAGTAATTACAGGGGCTTAAAGAATTTATGATCTGACAATGCGAAACGCAAACTTAGAAACTGAATTAAATGGCTCAATGAAAACTTTATATGCCTTTTATACTAAGCTCTAAATGACTAATATTAGACCTCCCTAAGATGTTTCACTGAACAATACTGATTGTAGGCTGACAACTGCCTAACTGCATAGTTGACATGATTTTTGATAAATATAGCTACTACCTATTATTTGTGAATGCATAGCCTGAAATACTTTTAACACAGAGAAAAACACATGTTGGTAGGGCAGGGCTACCACAAGGTATTTGGAGGTAAGAAAGAGGAGAAAAAAGCTTACCCTCTGAAAACTGTATCAATTCTTAATAATAAAAAGGATTCATTTTCTGGTTAAGAGACAAAATACAAACTCTTTTCTTGCTTTTGCATTAAAAAAATTAACATTTAAATGGTAGTTCTATGGAAACCTTAATAATTTCTGAATTTAAATGGTTCATTTAAATTTAACAGCGTTCTTATTCTCCCATTACTCTTAAACTTGGCATCATAAATCACAATTAAGATAAAGAGGGCTATGACACTCAACATGTCATAGAGCTAGGTGCTGAGAGACAGTTTGGAGGAAAAGGTATGTTCTGTTATAAGGTATTTTCTGTTATTTGCCATCCTATAAAATATGGTTCTAGGATGCAGAAGAACTTAAGAAGCCTCTTCACATTCTGTCATAGTCTTTAACCTGTTTGTAATGACAGAAGAGATCATTGTAATGGGAGGAAGAGACTCTGTAAGTATAATTATCAGTTCAAAAAAAAGAATATACATATATTTGTGATAAGTTATAATTGAAGAAAAAAGTTCAAAAAATTAGCAGTAAGAAAAGAAAAAAAAATGATACACTTGTTATCAGTTTATACAAATAAAGCTAATCCTCGCCCTTGGTTTGAAGCCTAACCAGAAAAGGCAAAACCTCAAAAGGGATACATCTCAGTACTACAGAGTGCTAACAATTCTGAAAACTGCACTCAAGAAAGAGAGCAAAGCATGCCTGATGGAACCCACACTTGTTAAATCCTCAGACTTCCTAACCCAAGTATTTCTTTCAACACTTGGAAGAAAACCAATGTTTTCTGTCTCTGTTATAGTTGCAGGAACTCCCAAGTGGATCTACTAATGTATTCCTGATAAGCCCACACACAAACAAAGATTTCTGAAACATCTCCAAAGGAAGATACTCAACTATATCCGCTGACCTACCCAGTTCAGACTCCTTAATTAATGTCCAACATTTTCTTCTCAGGGCATATCTGTCTTTGCTTACTCTGAACCTGCTGAGCCATATCCTGCCCTTGTCACACATAAGCTTGGCCCTGACTCTTCTTAAATCACTCAGGAGTATTCCAACCTCACCTCCTACTGCTAAGCTGTATCTGTCTGAGTCCTCAAGGTTAGACATAGCCTGTCATTATCCATAGTGACAAATGGAAGATATTCTGTGTTGCTTTAAAGGCCAAAACTTTACTGGAAATGTAGATGTTCCCAGGAGAGACATTTTACTCAACATGAAGATTAACCTTCAGTGAAAGAGAGCAATCTGACAGTAGAAAAAAAACTGCTTTGCCAAAGTGTGAACTCCTTGAAACTGCAAGTATGTAAGGCGAGGTTTGGCTACCATCTGTCTGGGATGTAACATGGTTTCCACACTTTGGAGGGAGTTGATTTTATCATATATGAAGGCAGTTCTCTTCTTTAAGATTCTTTTTTTTTTTTTTTTGAGACGGAGTCTCGCTCTGTCACCCAGGCTGGAGTGCAGTGGCGCAATCTCGGCTCACTGCAAGCTCCGCCTCCCAGGTTTACGCCATTCTCCTGCCTCAGCCTCCCGAGTAGCTGGGACTACAGGCGCCCGCCATCTCGCCCGGCTAGTTTTTTGTATTTTTTAGTAGAGACGGGGTTTCACCGTGTAGACCAGGATGGTCTCGATCTCCTGACCTCGTGATCCACCCGTCTCGGCCTCCCAAAGTGCTGGGATTACAGGCTTGAGCCACCGCGCCCGGCCTCTTCTTTAAGATTCTTATCTTTGTACTTCAGTCACTTTAATAGTCATACCTTTATGGAAACTGGATAGTCTCTTGTTTTTAATGACTATCTATTTTGGAAATAAATTTGCTTGTTGAAAGTATCATTTCATACTTTTAGGACTTACTAGTAATGTCCATATTGAAATTGGAATAATTTTTGGAAGAATTTGTAGTTTTGAATTTCTAAGTAGAGAATAATTAATGGAAAATAGCTCATTAGACATATTCTATTCAGGCTCTTTTGAGCAATATAACAAATAATTTCAGCGAGAACTCGAGGCAAAACACATTGCTACGGCAATCTTTATGGTAAACTCATTGTAACTTTACAGTTACTTTTACCATGCAAACATGGAAAGCTATTTAGTACAGATTTATTTTTGCTTATACAGCATCTATACTCTAGCTACCATTCCTAAGTTATTATTAATAGCATCACAAGAAAAGAGGATTTGTGCTTCTTAGCAGTTCATTCTTCCTTTATGTCTCAGTCTCTTTGAGATGATAGGAATATGCCACTTACACATTTATTTTATTTTAGTAGCAAAGGAACTCAGATGCTGAATACCCTTGAGACTCAAACCTTGTTTTTATCCAGTGATGAAGAACAATAAAGAAGATAGGATAATTCAGCATAAGTATATCTATGAAAGTTTCACTCTGAGTACTAGAAATCATTACACTAAGTAAAATCTGCAATATGCTATACACTCAGTAAAATCTGCAATATGCTATACACTAAGTAAAATCTGCAATATGCTATATACCCCTGGTTACCTTTCTTTAAAACAAAAAGTAAGGAAAGAAAAGAAGAAAGAAAATAACTAGATTTCTAGCTTGCTTAATTTTAATGTTGTGTGTATATATGTATTCGTGTGCAGCAGTGTATATTATTTATTCTGAATTCTGCATCTGCTGAGTTTATTATCTCTATTTTATGTGGGTCAAATATTATGCAAAAGAAGAATCTGGACATTAGCACAAGCTATTTTGCCAGCCCAAAAAACAATCTTTTAACTTCATAAGTGGTTCGTACATAAAGGACCTCAATACCAGAGAGTCACTATATGCTCATTGTTGCACCTTTGAGCACTGCTGCAAAAAAAGATGCATGTTTTATATTTATGGCTGAAACACTTCATAATTTAAAAAGAAATGGGCTATCATTGATTATTATGTATCATTTTCTACAGAAGGACAAACAGATCAAACAACAACAAATCTCAGCACATTACAGAGGAGCTTCTTGAGAGGACAGTGGCTTGTGGCCTGAGTGTAGATGTGCAGTTCATGAGGTAGATTCTACTGGGAGGGTCTATGCAACACAGGAGGAAAGCTGCTTCTGGAGCTAGCTGCATATTCAAGCCACAGTCTAAGAATGCACTAAGGAAACTGGAATCAAGAAGACAGTTTGTCTTTTGGAAGGCTGACAGACATAGCTTGTTACCAAAATAGTATCCAGTCTCAGACTTTCAAAAAAGGTCAATGAAAGGAGCATTAATTCCTTCATATCTGTTTCTTGCACATTTTCACCTATGTCATCTGTAAGGCATATAGAATGGCAAGACAGCTGTGCAAGTCAGAGAAGCTGGCACATAGCCTCTGAAAAGATCACTCAGCCTGCACTGACCATATGCAAGGGATGATCAACATCAAGTTATCAAAGACCTGCTGTCAGATGAGCAGGAGTACAGCTCTCGGCAGAGTGGGCTAAAGAATTGCGTGACCTTGAAGCCCAGCACAAATGATGCAATACTAATGCATATAACCTAAGAGTAGACACTGAAAGGAGCCAGTTCATTTCAACAAGTGTTTTCCATTCATCCATTCCCAAAGTACTGAATGATTATATACCCTATGCTCAGCATTCTGTTAAAAACCAGAAGGGAAAGAAAAAAATGAAATGTGATTTCTCCTTTATAATTCAGGTGGATATTCAAGCAGGGTGATGAAATAATTTATCACCCAGAGACACTTTTGAGAATGAAAGGGGTATTTTTAATAATTATGATGGAGCGATGTATGTAAACTAGGGATGTTCCCAGCAGAGGAACAAATGGTTGTCATGTAGATGAGATAGAAGTCATCCATGCTTAAATAATCATTTGAAATGGAATTTGAAATACTGAGAACACCAAATGATAGCAAAGATATGAAGCCATAGGAACTCTCATTTGTGACAGGCGAGAATTCTACCACTGAACCACCCATGCATCAACAGGAACTCTCATTTGTTACTAGGGGGAATGAATAAGAGTACAACGACTTTGGACAACAGTTTGGCAATTTCTTACAAACTAAACATACTCTTACCATACAATTCATCAATCACTCCTTTTGGTGTATACCCAAGTGAGTTAAAGGTGTCAACAGTGGTTGATTTGATATGGAGAGAAAGCACGTCATTTAATTTTTTTTCTTTCAGGGATTGGGGTGAAGGCCAGGATGCATTTGGTGCAACTTGAGCCCAAAGAAAGACATTCAGAGATATTTGAAAGAAAAGAAAGAGAAAAAGAGGGATTTTTAAAGAAAAAATAAACTTCTTGTTAGTGTAAAAATTATTCTGCATAAAGTTACTTGTTTATTAGACTAGACCAATTTAGCTATTCTAAACTCTGTTAGCAAAACAGGCAAAATACAAAAACTAGCCTACTTCAAGAGTAAGGCCTCTAGATTCCACGTGGCTGGATTAGATTTCTTTTTCAAACACCAACTGACTGTGGGACCTAAGACAAAAACAGTTCACTCAGCCTACATTTTCTCATTTGTGTATGGTGATGTTAACATAGTTTAACTCACAGGTTAGTTATGACAATTAAAAGAGAAAATGTTAGTAAAGTGTTTAGTACATTCCTGAAATACAGCGAATGTTCAATAATTTTTCTTATATGATTCTTTCTTATATGATTCAAAATACTTATTTCTCTTGCCATATTTTATCAAAAGTAAAACAATTATTTTATGAACCTGTAAGAAAAGGAGAAAATCCTGACAAACTATAAAATGGCACTGACTATAAGACGCATATGAATTTCAAAGATGTTAACACATGAAAACATGTATATCATAGAATAAGGGTATATGGTAGTTTGAGGGACACTCAATGTTTAAGAATTGCTTTGATTTCTGGCACTGTCCAGGATCCATTTATATCAGAAACACAGCTGTGAGATTCTGTTTGAAACAGACATCATAAATTCAGAGATCATCTAGAGAGCAGTATTTTAATATTGTGGCTTCTGGACTGAGATAAACTTGAATTCCAATCCCTGCTCTATTACTTACCAATGGTGTACTCTTGGGCAAATTATTTAACTTCTCTATGTTGTAGCTGTAAAATGGGAATAATTATAGATCTTGCCTTCTATGATGACTGTGACTATTAAATGAGGGCAACGCTCATGAGGCCTTTGGCTCAGTATCTGGTAGATACGCAGCGTTCCGTCATTACCACTTGCTAGCTATTAGCGGTAGCACAGTGCCTCCTCCTCTAGTCACCTGAGGGCAGACAAATGTTAGCACAAGGAGAGGCATTCAAGGATAAACTAAAAAATTTATGGGCACTATAAAAAAGGCTACAGTTATAAACTAAAGGGCAGACCTGAAACATATGTTGGTGAAAACAAAATTGCTGGTGCTGGAAAAATAAATATTTTTAGAGACACTGGTGCATATGAGCTGCAACCTCTTGATTTTATTTTTAAATGTGAAATTTTGGCCGGGCGCGGTGGCTCAAGCCTGTAATCCCAGCACTTTGGGAGGCCGAGACGGGCGGATCACAAGGTCAGGAGATCGAGACCCTCCTGGCTAACACTGTGAAACCCCGTCTCTACTAAAAAATACAAAAAACTAGCCGGGCGAGGTGGCGGACGCCTGTAGTTCCAGCTACTCGGGAGGCTGAGGCAGGAGAATGGCGTAAACCCGGGAGGCGGAGCTTGCAGTGAGCTGAGATCCGGCCACTGCACTCCAGCCCGGGCGACAGAGCGAGACTCCGTCTCAAAAAAAAAAAAAAAAAGTGAAATTTTAAATGATATATGTGCAGTGTGTATGTGTGTCTGTGTGTGCTTCCATGCACACATTGCATGTATATTAAAGAGAAAGAAAATTTATCTGTGGAGCTCCTGGTTTTTGTTTTTATTTCTTGTTTTTATAACTTGAAATTTCTTTTCTACGAGAACTTCAAATGAACATATTTCAAGATAAAAGGAAAAAGTTGCTCCTAACATTCAAAATAAAGGTAAAATGGAAAAGGGATTAGATTTTAAGTCATAAAATCATTATGATCAGAAATGGAAATACTTTTATATTGTTATATCATTAATAACAAAGAAATCTGACATCTAATCAACAATGAAATCAGAACATGTTGATTAATTTAAATGTATGTTCCTGACAGGGTTCCACAAATGGGGGAAAAAGAGCACTGCATGCATTACATTGCATTACCATGCTTTAGAGTAATTTGTCTCATGGCATCCAATAAATGACTTACATTTGCATAAAATAAGTTAGTACACTATTAAGTACCATAAATCATCATATTTGGTAGTTGGTGCAGATGAGAAACATTAATGGAGCTTGAATTTGTTTTAGGTGTTTGGAACTTATTACATTCACTCACCACTACACATTAAACATAAAGAAATCTCTTTTCAAGTAGGAAAATGTGTTAACCATTTGTTTCCCATACATAATACAGTGAGTATAATGTATCATGTATTATGAAATACATAATACACTGTATTATGTATCATAAACAAGGGCACAGTTAGGTGCCTGCAGGTTGCTTGATCTCCAGGAAGAGGGTGGTTGGATGGCTGTACCTGTTGTTTACAGTCACCTCCACTCCAAACTGTCAATACCTGCCCTGCACATTACATTAAGTAATTTGAATTTCAGTGTTGACAAAAGATTACATACTTCTAAGTTCAGAGAAAGGACTTAGTCTGAGGAATAAAAAGGGGGCAACTCCACTAAAGAAAGATTTGCTACATCAACTCTGAGACCTGTTTGGGTAAGGGAGACCAGACAGGGGAGCCCATGGAATTAAGGAAGTTTGTCCTCAGAGGATCATTTCCCCTGCAAAAGGAATAAATGTTCCCTAATCTTAATATCTTATTTAACCATAGTACAATTTTAAAAGTAGGAAATAATTAAACCTTATTTGACTTTCACCACCTTTTCCATTGATGTCCTCTTTTCTGGCCCAGGATTTGGTGGAAGAGTCCACATTCCATTTAGTTGTCATGCCACTTTAGTTTTTTCCAACCTATGGCAATTTCTCAGTCTTTCCAAAGATAAATATGTTTTAAAAGATAAATAAGATAAATATGTTTATTCAATACTTCTATTCACTGGATTAATTTAACAAATACCACAAGTGACTATTTTTTCCCTTCCCTGTCATCCTATGACTGATTTTCATACTCTATCATTTTCTTTTCAAGAATCTTCTCACAAGCAGAATAAACTAAAGGGAGAAATAAAGAAAATATTACCTTTAGAAAGATGACTAAATAGGGAAAATTTGGGGGCCTTTGGATCCACCAAGAGTCATGGAGATGACACTTCAAAGACAGTCTCTAAGTCTAATCATGGAAAGTCCACCAGTAAACCAAACCTCCTGCAAGAAGTTAAGACAGGACATCCAACATTCCTGGTGAATAAACTTCCATTTACTGTGGATAAACCTGAAAGAAATTACCTTACCTAAGTGATCACACAGTATTACCAGTAATCAGACTCATTGATTTATGGTATTTCCTGATATGATGTACTGTGAAGGGCAAAACATCATTACTCCTGTGGCATTCCTGCCAAAAATCTGTAACCATGAAAAAACATCAGATAAGCTCATGTAGGAAGGCATTTTCTACAATTATTCTGCTTGAGAGAAGATTCTTGAAAAGAACCTGATAGAGTGTGAAAATCAGTCATAGGAGGACAGGGAAAGGAAAAAAATAGTCACTTATGGTATTTGTTAAATTAATTCAGCCAGTACCTAGAAACGTTGAATAAACATCTGAGAAAGATAGGCTGGGTAAAAGAATCAGGCTCCTAACAGGGGCAGTAGACCAAGTATCAATATTCTTACAACACAAGGGCAAAAGCCCTCACTAGTCTACTGAGTAAAATGTCAAAGAATGCCAATCCATGAACTGACAGCAGTTTTCCCAGTGGAAGGCAAGTCAATATTGCTTAACATCCTTGTATGGTTACTGGTCCCATGTTTTTTAACAGTGTCATATTGTGACTGCACATATCACTACCACAAACAAATGGGAAGAGATGGCAGTTCCCTCTGAAAGTCTTAAAGGCCATGCAAATATGTTTAGTTGGGAGTTTTGCCAGCTATTTCTTTTTCTAACTAAAATAAAACACTGGACAGGAAGCAGTAAAATAGCAAACATATAAGTGGGTGAAAAGAACATTAACATTATTTTTAAAAACAGATTACACCACAAAGAAAAAGCTGAATAAAATGAAACAAAACATTATGGCCCATCCTCATGGTATTCTTGAGGTCCTCTCTCTGTCTATAGTTTTAATAAAGCTTTGAAAACTATAATTGAACAAACTGCAGCTCTTTGTCTCATCATCTCAAAATGGGATTTTAACTCATGTTAAAAAGTTTCCTCAGCATTTGCTGTACTGATTATTCAGTGAGGGCTCTTCTCAGTGGGACCTTTGCAGGCTGCAAGACGAAAGTGTTGTCAGATGTATAAAATCTTCTTTGCCCAAAGCTTCTTTCCACTTTTAGAAACCATAGAGTCCTCTTCTTTTATAGATGAGAAAACAGAAGTCCACTGAGATTAAATATTTTCTCTCAAGGACATATAGTGGGTTACAGAGATAACAGAGAAACGAAAATAGAAGGAATATTCATGTAGTGCTACCTTGGTGCTACTTTTTATATTTCATTAGGTGCTGGCTCTTAAATGCCTCTTCTCCTTCAGGTGTTGTATCATCTGTCTTCACAAAAATTAGGTGGTATTAATCTCCTTATTTTACAGATACGAAAACTAAGGATTAATGAGTTAAAATAAGTCATTTGAGTTTATACAATGAGAAAGTCCCCGAGCCAAGGTTTCCAACTGACCTTTTGTCACCAAATTTTAAGTTCTCGTATGCTATGCCGAAAAGAAAATCATTATTCTGTAGAATACATTTTCCAACCAAAATGATCACTTTTATTAAACTGGACATTTCAACTCTGTAAAAAACTATCTGCCATTTTTTCAGGCAAAGGAGAAATATTTTATTTCTTCAAAGATCTCTGAAACTCTTCCTATGGGAATAATCTTTATTTTTTATTTTTTTCTATACTAATATTAATCTGCATTTTAATTTTTCTATATATTTTTGAGAGTTTTTTTTCAGTAATCATTTTCAAGATTCTAATAACTTCTGTCCTGTTAAATGCTTTTACAGAAATACATCATGCTTGACAGCAATTACCTCTGAAACACTGATGAGAGGGGAGGGTGGGGGATGCGGAGTCAGAATGTACTGACAGAGGTAACTGCCTGAAAAGAAGTATTGCTTGCTGCTCTGAGATTAGAGATAAATTAATCCCCAAGTCCCCACATGCCAGGGTTTAAGCAGCAAAGATAAATTTTAGCATCTAATGAAGTGATTTTGTAGTGGAAGTCAAAATGTAAGCCATGCTTTTAAATGCCTGATATTATGCAGAACTAAAAAGTAGAGGACAGATTGGTCATTAAATGAATAACCAGAGACTCTGGTTAGTGGAGTGAATGAAACTCACATATGCTGAAAACTATAGCATCTTTAATTATTTATGCCCCATCTAATCATTGATGCACATGTAGGTTCATGGTCCCTTAGCATTTTTCTTCATGGTTTTCTCCATGCCTCCAATTATGCAATAGATTAAATCAATGTATTCCAAGGAAGCATAACTTGTATATGGTGATGGTGGTTCCTATTTTCTATAAAGTTCAGCTCATGCTTGAATAGTCTTTGTCAAAAGTCTGGGGCCTAAATAAATGATAGAAACTATTTATTGAGAATTAGGTAAACTCAACCTGATGATATGAGTGAGTGTGGTTAGGGGAAAGATCAGAAGAGTGCATTGAAAACACAGGAAGTCATTAAGTAATCTACTGTAACAATCAGATGTTTTACCATTTGGAGTCTAAAAGACATGAACAGAATAATTAGATTAATAGAGTAATTAATTAATTGAAAAGTGAACCCCCTTATTAATGGTGAGAATATACAGGAGACTGAAAGGATTCTTTACTGAGGCTTTTTAGTGGCCTCATTCTCTAATCCCTATGGACGGCAACTGGGAGCTTCAAAGAATGATGAACTTTCACCTTCCTGTTCTGTTCCAAATTAACTTCAACACTGCATCTATTCTGACCTGGGCAACCAGAGTCAAGTTCATTTTATTTAAAAACTGTATACATTCTTCACATAATCTACATCACCCAATAGCAGAAAATATGAATTGAAGTAAGTGTATTCCAAGTGCTTTTTGAGTTCATAGGTTCCTTTCTAATATTTCTTTTTTTTCGAGATGGAGTCTCACTCTGTTGCCCAGGCTGGAGTGCAGTGGCGCAATCTCGGCTCACTGCAAGCTCCACCACCCGGGTTCACGCCATTCTTCCGCCTCAGTCTCCTGAGTAGCTGGGACCACAGGCGCCCGCCACCACGTCTGGCTAATTTTTTTGTATTTTTAGTAGACAGGGGCTTTCACCGTGTTAGCCAGGATGGTCTCGATCTCCTGACCTCATGATCCACCTGCCTCAGCCTCCCAAAGTGAGGGGATTACAGGCATGAGCCACCGTGCCAGGACTAATATGTCTTTTTTTAAAAAAAAACAAACAAATGAACTTCTCCTGATTAATTCAATCTTTAGGTGACTATGTGCTGAAGATCAACACAGATGAGCTAAAACTAAGACATTATGATTTACTGAAGTTTCTTGATTATGTAATATTATATGCATTCATACTACTAATTACAAATAGAAAAAAATCAAAGACCTGACTTTGAAATATGGGAATATGCTCATCAGGGAAGAACAGAGAAAAACTCCACAATCATGTATTACCCAACCATTTTTAACAATGTTTAAAAGACCTATAATGTAACTGTATTAGTTTCCTATTGCTTCCACAACAAATTGCCATTAACACTGTGGCTTAAAACAGCACACATTTAGGCCGGGCGTGGTGGCTCACGCCTGTAATCCCAGCACTTTGGGAGGCCGAGGTGGGTGGATCACTTGAGGTCAGGAGATCGAGATCATCCTGGCTAACACAGTGAAACTCCGTCTCTACTAAAAATACAAAAAATTAGCCATGCTTGGTGCTTGTAGCCCCAGCTACTCGGGAGGCTGAGGCAGGAGAATGGCGTGAAGCCAGGAGGCGGAGCTTGCGGTGAGCTGAAATCGAACCACCTCACTCCAGCCTGGGTGACAGAGCGAGATTCCGTCTCAAAAAAAAAAAAAAAAAAAAAAACAGCACACATATATTATCTTAGAGTTCCAGAAGTCAAATTCAGAAATAAATTTCACAGGTTAAACTCAAGGTGTCCAAAGCTCTTGGGGAACATCCATTTCCTCGCCTTTTCCGGTTCCTATGGGTTGCCTGCATTTTCTGGGTCATGGCCCTGCATCACGTTAGCCTTTGCTTCTTTCATCATAACTCCTCTGACTCTCTCAGGCTGACATCCTGGGGTCCTCTGATAAAGACTCAGTTTTTATCCAGGATAATTCATGAAAATCTTTGCATTTCAAGATTATTAATCACATTTGTAATGTCCCTTTTGACATGTTGGATAACATACTTGTATATTCTGGGGATTAGAATGTAAATATCTTTGGGAGGTCTTTGTTACTCTGCCTAGCAAAATAACTATCACCAGAGTAGCCACTTACTTGAATCTAAGTGAAGAATAAGTCATGAGTTTCATCCATAAATACTTGTCAACATGGATCCTTCTAATGTTTATGGTTAATTCATGATACATTAAATGATCCTGATTTTTGCATGTATTTAGTTAAACCTGTCTGTGGGATAGTGTTTGCAAAATGGGTGCAATTATTTTTCTCCTAGTATCTATTTCCCTTTGCAAATGCAAGTTTGCAATTCCTTCTGTCAAGAGGTGGAGTCTATGTCAGTACACTGTTAATCTGGCTTGCTTTGTGGCTACTTTGATCAATAGAACATGGAGAAGTAATGTGCAAATTCTGAATACAGCCCTCCACAGGCCTCATGTGTTCCAACTTTCTCTCTTGAAACTTCTATGACCTGTGCATACATCTGTGCTACCTACCTGAGGAGGAGAGATGCAGAGCTGAGTTGTCCTGGCTCTGTTGTCATCCTAGAACAGCCAGATTCCCGCTGACTTTGCAGCTGACCATAGATGCATGAGCGACATCAGACAAGATCAGATGAACTGTCAAGCTCATCAGAGACTTCTAAACAATCATTAAACCACTAATGGTCTAACCTCACTAATTTTGGGGTGGTTTGTTACACAGCAAATGCTATTGAGAAATTATATAATAGTAATGTATTTCTTAGTGTTACAAATAGATGTGACATTCTCTCAAAGACTTGTAATTTTGCAACATGTTTTTGTAAATTCTTAAAAACTCTTAAAATTATGTTCTGTATCATTTATTTGAGAGGATGCTTACATCTTTGGATTACAGTCTGCCTTATAAGCATGAAAATCTTCAGTTTCAGTCTTCATTTTAAGTTGTTTTAACAGGGTGTTTTAGAAATGACAATAGGTTGTGTTTATTTTGGAAAACTATAAGATGAAAAAATTATTTTAAGAATTTCTCACTGATTTTCTATTATAATTATGTTAGAATAAATTGTTTTAACAAAGACTCTGAAATAGTGAATGTTTTAGGTATTTATATCTCTTTTTAATGACCTTGCACACTTATAGAAAATAATGTTTGTTTGCTTATTGATGGAGTCTCACTCTGTCACCCAGGATGGAAGGCAGTGGTGCAATCATAGCAACCTCTTGCTCATGGGATCAAGGGATCCTCCTGACTCAGACTCCTGAGCCAGTTAGTTTTTAAATATTTGTAGAGACAGGGTTTTGCTATGTTGCTTGGGCTGTTCTTGAACCCCAGGCAATAAGTGATTCTCCTGCTTCAGGTTTCCAACGTGCTGGGAGTACGGGTATGAACCACTGTGCCTGGCCTTTTGAGAAAAATAGTAAGAGTCTTGTAGATCTCTTTTCCTAGTAATAAATGTTTGACCAAACTCACCTTAAACAGACACATTGTAATGAATATGTACATTTCCCCCCTGTCTGCCGAAAAATATTTAGATTAAAAACTGTACACATGTATACACATACATTATATACACATACATTATAATGTCTAATTGTAATGTACATCTACTTACAATATATATACACATACACATATATTATATAAACATACATTAAAATGTATAGTTACATATACATGTATGTGTGTATGTGTATGCATATGTATGTCAACTTACTTGTAACTAGATGTACATATACATGATATTCCATACCTTTAAAAATTCTACAAGCTCTCAATTTACTGCAATTATTTTATAAATTTTATAAACCAAGTGCCTATTACTGAAGGGTTTCCTTCCATAGCAACATTAAAATATAGTTTATTGTTTCTTATGGTTGAGATGATTTGCTAGCTGCAAAATATTTTCCTTATTTGAAATTATTTCCTATCCTTGCTTTAAGTTTTATAAATATTGAATACCTTTTACCACATCCCCAATATCTCAATAGTGTCCAAAAACAAAAATGTCAGAGTTACAAAGTAGCCAGAATCTTTAGATGATTTATGAAAATAAATATTATATCATGACTTTATAATGAAGTACTACATAATATAAAGTGGTGACATGAGAAAGAAAAAAGCATCTATAAAAACTAAGAATTAAGTTGTATATAATTAATATGCTATAGAGTGAAATATAGAATTTTAAATTTGATTGAACTAGAATTCTTCTTATATGCCCAACAATATAACAAAATACTTCACTCAGAAAAAACAAGTTAATTCCTCATTGACTTCTCTTTGTTATTTTTCTTCTCGTCCCCTTTGTTCTAGAATAAGTTTGCAAACCTATCTAAAACTTTTTATGTAAACTGATTCTAAAAATTATGTGTCTTCTATGGATAAGAAATTTTTAAATCATCAACCTTGTTTCATACTATGGAAATACCATATTATGACATAGAACCTTAGAATATTTAAAACAGTATGTTACATAAACTAAATTTATCTCATTTTAACAAGGCAAATGGTGGTTTTAATATATCTGGTTCTTTTCATAATTATTTGTATAGTTACTAGATGGCAAACCACCTATCATGTTGAATATTACTAATCTCACATTTAAATCAGAAACAATTATTAATGTTTTATTATATTATTGTTGTATATAAGCAGTTGCGTCTCATCCAGATGAGAGAGGTTATATTACATCATTTATATAGATGACTTTTTATACCTTTGGTCATTTCTTTTGTCAGTTATCTTGGGTAAATGTTCAAATTACAGTAAAGTCAACAGAGATTGAGTGGAAATTATTTTCTGTGGCTTTACTTTTCTTAATTTATAAAGATAAAAAATAAATGACATTGTAACTATCTTTGTTGTGTATCCCAATCCCTAAACATTCATCTAAAAAATATAAAAGTATAAACAAAAAGGATTGCACTTGTGAAACAGAAAAAAAAAATCTTCAAATCAGGGATCAGCAAATGGTTGCATGTTTTACGAGATCCTCTAGTCTCAACATAACCTCATAAATATAACTTCATATCCCTTATTATCATTAGAGTTACTTGATGTTCAAAGAAGGGTAGCTTACTACATATTTCCCAGTAACACAACTGGAAGCAAAGATTAGCAAAACAATTGATTTTCAAAAATTTTCTACTTCTGTGATGCCTTCTATGAAGGCTAATTATCCATTAACAAGAATAGGACTATGTACCTTCCTGATAAAACTGTCATTAGGTGAAAACCAAATAAAACAAAAGACAATCAAGCAAGCAAGCAAACAAACAAAAAACGTGTGGAATTTGCTTTCTAACGGAAAACCTGAAATCATTTATTAATTCTTTGTAAAATTCAACTATAATCTCTATTATGTGCAGGCCCTAATGAGTGTAATAAATTTAAGTAATTCCAGTTGAAATAGTAGTTGCTCTTAATTACCACAAAAGTATAAACGTGGTCTTAGTTAATAATGTTGCTAATCCTGTTTCCTGAATTTGGCTAAATGCCCTCTTTAGCTAATAAACATATTTTATATGTGACATTATAATACACCATAATCACTGAGGAATGATCATCACCTACCACAAAATATTCCAGACTCTACCCTTAGTGTTTAAAATATGTTACCTATAATCGTCATAAGATCCATGTAAAGTAGCAGATTAAGACATTTGTATTTCTAAGGTTAAGTGTCACTCAGCTAGAGAAGTTAATGGTAGGCTTTAGGATTAAAACCTAGATCACTGTGGTTCCAAAGCCTTCATTTATTCCATGTCAGCATCATTACTGATAAATCCTCATAGAGCTTTGGCTAAAAGCAACACCATTTGTTAAATGTTTGAGGTACAAAGAGTGGTTAGAAATTGTTCCTGCCTCTAAGGAATTTACAACCTAGTTGAAGTAATAAGGCACATACATACAGAAACATCAACATAAGAGAGCATATCAATATTGTGTTTATGGAAGTAAAAGGAAGTCAAGTCCACATTGAAGCAGACCATAGAGAAAATTTAATAGGAGAGGATGTCACATTTCACAGTGCATTACATATCGGCTTCAGGACATCTGTCTAGAATATTGGTGGGGGGAAAGATTACATGCTTAGTAATAAATGGTAAGCTAGGCAAGGAAGTCATATGTAAACATTGACTCTCAATAATGGCTCCTTACCTTTCCTCCATATTCAGCTGGTTTGTTTCCACTCTTAGGAGCCTCAAACACACTTCTCAGCTCATCGAGGGCAATGGAAAAGCGCTCAATCCTGCGCCGACTGCTCAGGGAATCCTCCTTCAGCACTTCTGGCCGACCATATTCCCTGGTGGTGTTACACTCGTCCACAGAATCCTTCTCTTCAGGCTTCAAGCTCAGCGTCTCTTCCCCGGTATTGCATGGCAGACATGTGGGATCCAAAGGTTCAGGTGCTGATACTACTTCTTCTTCAGGCTCAAGCAATTTGCTTTTCTGAGGTTGGAAAATTGTACAATGGCTGTCCCTGGGATAACACTCACTTCTCTGATAATCACAAGATTCCCATTTCTGCCTCAGGAGGTTGAGGGAGCCCTTCTGCATTGGGAAGATGGATGGGTCCAGGTTGTCCTGCAATATCAAAAATCCTTTTATCAAAGATACACTCAAGAGTTTAAGTTATTTTCAGACTCAAAATACTCCAGGAGCACCAGCTCTTGGGGTTTGGGTCTTAGTGAAGAAATCCAACTTTCCTATACAATTCCATACAATTTCTGGCTCTTCACCCCACAAAGTTATGTAAGTTAAACTAGAATTACACAAATTATGGAGAGGTGTGGTTTGTATAGCCATGGCTGTTTGAATATAAAGAAACAAAGGCAAAGAACACACAATTTTCTTCCATTTTCATTTTATCTAAAATCAGCCAACAATTATTTAAAATAAAAAAATTGGACAGTGTTACTTCATTGTTTAGTATATTCTAAGAAAAGGGCAATGTAAAAAGTCTAAAAAGAAAGTAAAGTGGTTCATTTCCTGCCTGCAACAGTTCAAAACTTCCTTTGGAATTACTGGTTTCTGTAAAAGTCTTATTTCAGAAGTAGTAGACTAAGAGCTAAGACTAAGTAAGAGCTAATAATTATTAAGTTTTTGTTCTCAGGCAAAACACTTTGATAATGACTTTACATGTATACCTCATTTTAATCCTAATATTATCACAAAGAGTTAGTTACTACTATTATTACTATTTTGCAGGTAAGAAAATTAAATAGTAATTTGCCCAGGATTCTGAGTGACAAAGCCTGGATTTGAAATACATCTGTGGAACTCCAGGATCTGCCCTCTTAACCAGTGGAGTTTATCTTTTGTACTTTGAGTTTTCAATTCTCATCTCATTGTGAGACTGACTGGAATTTCACCTTGTTTTAGAGTGTTTTCTGGTATGATAAGGAAGAAAAAAAATGGCAAAGTGTACTCTTACCAGAAACACACACACACACACACACACATATCATGGGCAGCAAGAATTATACGCTAGCATGAATTTTTGCACAGAAATAGCTACTTCCTGCCGGGCGCGGTGGCTCAAGCCTGTAATCCCAGCACTTTGGGAGGCCGAGACGGGTGGATCACGAGGTCAGGAGATCGAGACCATCATATTTAATCCTGCCGGGCGCTGTGGCTCAAGCCT
>NW_012117999.1:1921881-1931464 GCF_000951035.1 Colobus angolensis palliatus | reverse complement strand
AGCTACTTCCTGTTCTAACCCAAAGATTCTGCACTATACGTTTGGGGCTTTAAAACATAAATTTTGTTTTTGAAGGATCAGGCATTTTCCTGGAAAAGTATCAGCGCAGTGGGTCTGGTAAACAATATGTCAGATGAAGGCTTAGAAATGTCTCAGAAGGTCACCTAACACAATAGCTCCATATTTCTTTGACGACCAGCCACATTATGAATAATATCTTATACACGGGGACTCAGTGCACAAATTAGATTAATAAAAGTGTATATAAAAGAAACAAACTTTGTGTTCATTAAACAATAGTTTCCCTAATTATGTGAACTGCCTGGTGATATTTTCTACTCCGAACTCCTTCACTTTTAAAGATAATGTGTGTTGCCCACTAAATTGACGTAATTATATAGTAATGTTTCATGGACTGCTGGGTAGCTCCATGCTTACAGCAGAAGTTCAGTCCCAGGTTGGGTTTTACTAACTGTGTAACCTTGAAAAATCTTCACTGGTAGAATATACATCACGGTTTTATTTTGAGAAATAAATTTGATAATGCATATAAAGCTTCTAGTATGTATTCAACACCCCAATAACTTAAATCCACACCCAGCTGTATCTCTGGCTAAAGCATCACTTTAATCAAATATTGATGCTATACCTGAACCTCCTAGATAGGAGTGCTTGGAAGAAGAAGAGGGGGTATTTTAAGACACAAAGCCACTGACTGAACAGATTGGAAAATTTGGCCTTAATAATATTGCCAACTAGTAAGTTTGAATTAGTCACTTATTATAGAAAGTCTCAATAAAACAGTATATCAAAGAAGACCTGAATATCTGTTTGGAAAACTGATCAGCATATGTTGAGAATTTAAACAACATATGTTGTTAATGTCTGTGTCTCATGTGTGGATGACAGAAAAGACCACATTAACATGGGAATGGTTGAGACACTGTCACAGCTGGTAGGAGTGACCTCACGAGGTTATTTAATGAAAGAATTGTTTTTGAGCCAACCGCACATAGTTGGAAAGGGAAAGCTGAGAGCCAGAAAAACTGGCCAGTTGAGGAGGAAAGTCATTTTCTCCTGTAGAAAAGGAAATCCTAATAATGGAAACTGATTTGGAACATCTGTTTCTGGATCAAGTTGGAATAGACATACTTCTTTCTCTCAATGTCTCCTACTAAATACAGCTAAAACCCCTAGAAATTGGACACATGAAATAAACATAAGAGGACTTTGAAAAGTAGAGAGAAGGCAAACTGCCTAGGAATGTTGGGACCAGAGGAACAATATGGCGGTGAATTCCCAGGGATTTCTTTTTGCTTCATATATACAGAACTAGTGGTGGGAAGAACCAGTAACTCAGAAAGTCCTAGTGGGGAAGAAAATGAAATTGCCCTGGGAAAACCTGCTTTCTCTAGCCAAATAAGCTGAAAAGTGTCAGCCTAGAAAGACAGAACACTTGTAGGCCATAAGTACCATACTCCAGGGCAAACAACATGAAAAACCACAACTAAACCCTTACTCCCATCTGCAAAGGCTGAGTGGTAAGTCTAAACTTCTGGCTTTTTGTCCCTTGCTGTCTCTCTCTCCAACTACTTTCATACTAGAGAAGACTGAGTCGGGGGCCAGGATTTTTGTTCCCACTTGATGGTAACGCGGCTCCTCTAGAAGATGTCAGTGGAAGCCATGTGAAGATCCTGTACTTCTACCCCACCTAGCAGTATCAAGATCTTCTCCTCTTCCCTTTGTGTGTCAGAGGACAGAGCTGGTAATTAGAACTTTCTCCATCATCCACTGGTATTGAGAGTTTCCTTCTGGCAATTATAGCAGTGGAGGCTACAAGGAGAGCAATAAAGAGGGGCTTCCCAATTTTCCAGCCAGCAGGGGTGATGGCCTTGGAGGAATAATGGAGAGCCCAATATCCCACCTCCATAAAACAGTCATTGAACACCCTTCTTCAGGGGGTCAAAGGTCAGAAATATATGACTAAAATGCAGAGTTTCACAACATAATTGACAAAATATCCAAGATACACTTGAAAATCTTTCATATCAAGAGCCACCAAAGACCTAAACCAAAGCAGAAAACAATCAACTGACACCAACACTGACATGATACAGGTGTTTCAATTATCTCACAAGAATTTTGAAGTAGCCATTACAAGATTGCATTAGTGAAGAATCAAAAACATGATTGAAAAAAAAGTGAAAAAGTTGAAAGCCTTAGCAAAGAAATAGAAGACATAAAGAAGAAACAAATGAAAATTTTAGAAGTGAGATAGAAATAACCAATAATTAAAAACTCATTGGATGGGCTCAGCAAAATAAAAAGGGCAAGAGGAAAGGATCAGTGAATTTGAAGATACAATGATAGTAAGTATTAAATCTGAACAAAACAGAGAATACAGAGTGAAAGAAGAATAGAAATTAAGAGACAAGTTGGACTATAAAAAAGATCTAAAATTCATGTCATTGGATTTCCAGAAAAAGAGAAAGATAGTGGGACTTAAAAAATAGTCCAAAAAATTCATGGATAATTTTTTCCAAATTTGGCAAAAGATACAAACCTGTAATTCAAGAAACTGAGGTAACCACCAAGACACATCATAATCTAATTTCAGGAAACAAAACAAAAAGAAATCATGGTAGTCACTACTCCCAGTTTTATTCCCATCGTAGAAGATGGGAAACAAAGACAGTACCAGCATTCACGTTGCGCGGTGGCATAGGATGGCAACGCACTGTGCTGCAAAATTCACCATTACAAATAAGCAATATACCAGTGTCAGTTTTCAATCTATTCCCTCTCAGTTCCAAAAAGCAATAAGAAATAAATGACACCTTGCTTATACAGAGAGAACAATCTGAATGACAGCAAATTTCTCATCAGGAACCACGAAGATCGGAAGGCAAGGGCACAATATTTTTCAAGTGTTAAAATAAAATAACTGCCAACTCCAAATTCTATGTCTAACAAAATGATCTTTCAATAACGAAGAAAAAATAAACACATTCTCAGACAAAGGAAAACTAAGAAGAATTTGTTGCTGGTAAACCTATCCTAAAAAAATGGCTAAGGGGTATTCCTTAATGACAAAGAAATGGAAGAAGGAATCTTGAAATACTTGAAATATCAGGAAGGAAGAAAGAACAGAAAGAGGAAAATCATGAAGAAATAGTATACAATCTTTCTCCTCTTGTATTTTCTAAATTATGATTGAAGGTTGAATCTATGAGTATAATATTGTCTGATATTCTCAATATGTGTGGAGAAGTTAACCAACACAATTATATTATAAACTAGGGAGGGCAAAAGGATAAAGGAGCTAAAGTTTCTATACTTCATTCAAACTGCAAAATGTTAATACCAATAGACTGTGATAAGCTTTACATGTATAACATGTAACTATGTTAGGGGAACTACTAAAACTCTATCATACTTGAGGTGTGTTACAAAACACTACAGCTAAATATTTAAGTAACTCATAGAAAGACATGAAAAATGAAAGAGAGAAACATACAACAGAGGGAACAGAGAAGACAAACTCAAATTTCAGACTTAAGCCCCATAATTTCAAATATTACATAAAATGTAAATGGCCAAACCATAAAAATGAAAAGACCGAGATTGTGGGGTGGATTAAAAACATTATTCAGCCATCCATGTAAGGGTGCTATTCTAAGTGAAAAAAGCCAATCTCAAAAGGTCATATACTATAAAATACCATTTTGATAACATTCTTGAAATGACAAAATTACAAATGTGCAGAATAGATTAGTGGTTCTCAGGGATTGTGAATGGATGGGACATATTGGGGTAGGCTTCACTATAAAGGGGTAACACAGGGAGATCTGTGTGGTAGTAGGAAATTTCTGTGTCTTGATTGCTGTGGTGGTTACAAGAATCTGCACAGGCGATAAGTGGCACAGTACTAGTAGTGTATATAGTGCCAATTTCAATTTCCTGATTTTTATAATGCACTCTAGTTATGTAAGATGGAATTATTGAAGGAAACTAGATAAATCATACAAAAGATCTCTCTCTACTATCTTGCAATGTCCAATGAATCTTTAATCATTTCAAAATAAAATGTTAAAAACTAAACAGATAAAAAAGTGATTTGGTAGTCACTACTCCCACTACTCCAAGTTTTACTCCAATTGTAGGAGAAGGTGGGAAACAGACAGTAGTACCAGCATTCACACCGTGCAGTGGCATAGGATGGCAATGCATTGTGCTGCTAGATCCACTATTATGGATAAGCAACATACCTGTGTGAGTTTTCAATCTGTTACCTCTCAGTTCCAATGCACCCTTCAACACATGTTCCTTGATAAATAACTGAATCCCTTTAAGCACTTCTCATTTAATGTGAGCACAATGTTTAGCTTTCTCAGCAAACACTGGAGGGACATTGCAAGAGGAAGAGGCTTCCTGAAATTTCCTACCTGGGCTGGGTATCAGCAGTCATGAGCATGAGAACAATGTGGAACCTGTCCAACTGTAGCCATAGAATGATCTTATAGCCTGGGCCAGGAAATAACTTCTCTACAGCTCCCTTCTCATGGAAACAAACCATACAGCTGCCTGTGTCTGGAGGCTCACATAGGGAGCAGCTTTTGATTCTATAAGCCCCTGGGTATCCTGCATGCCACCTGCATGTGTCCTAAGAGATAAACTCAGATCTGCTTCTCTCTCTGCAAGCCCCCACACAGCCCATGTGCTTTGAAAGCCTATTGCCTAGAGAGGTGCTCCAACCCCCACTGCATGGCCTTGCCACCAGCTGCTGTCTGCTTGGTCTGCCTCTGAAAGGTGGTCTATTGCTAGTCTGGAAACTCCAGGTCAGCTCTAGCCTGGCTAAACCAGCAAGCTGGTGGGCTGAACCACACCTTCTCCATGAAAGTCTGGATCCTTTACAAGTTTGTCTTTCATTGGTTGCTTTTCCTCAGCCTGAGGCTAGTGAATTGACTTTCTTTGTAGCTAATACCTATTCTTGTATCATAGTTGTTAATTATTTATATTAACTTATCTTGTTTAACTTAGATGTGGCTTCTTTTTCCTGATTGGACCCCAACTGCTACAATACTCTTGCATAATCTGCTCTCTAATTCTAACAGTAGGTCACGGTGATATGTTCTCAGTACTGTCAATGGTGATGCATGCCACCATTCCCTCTATTACTAACAGTTTTGCCATGGGACATAAGATTGGAGAAACTCTTCTTCCCATATTCCCTGATCAGGGAATGACAGCAACAGGGCAGAAGGCACACTACCCTAGGGCCACTGAGTGCTAGTCTTGCAGAATGTTTTTTGGAAACAATGCAGAAAGAATTATATGGAAAAATAAGTTTGAGAAGCCGAATAGATATCCCATTCTGGGAGAATTACAACACGTACACCCTCGTTAAACACTTTGCAAAGTCTTTCAGAAAGAAGTACAAGGACATTCATGTGTTGCTTAATGTTCTGAGAAATGTATTGTTTGTCAATTTCATCCTTGTGAGAAGATCACAGAGCATACTTACACAAACCTAGAGGGTAAAGCTTACTACACATCTAGCCAATATGGTATAGCCTCTGCTCCTAGGCTAAAAGCTCTAGAGCATGTTATTGTACTGAATGCTGTAGGCAGTATAACACAATAGTATTTGCATATCTAAACATAGAAAAGGTATAGTAAAAATATAGTATAAAAGATAAAATGTATTATACCTGTACGGGGCACTTATCATTAATGAGCTTGCAGGACTAGAAGTTGCTCTGGGTGAGTCAGTGAGTAAATGTCAAGGCCTAGGAGATTACTGTACACTCCTGTTGTAGACTTTATAAACATTATATATACATAGGCTATATTAAATTTATAAGAGATTTTTCTTTCTTCAATAACAAATTTACTTTAACTTACTATAGCTTTGTTACTTTATAAACTTTTTAATTTTAAAAACTTTTTGACTCTTTTGTAATAACAGCTTAAAATCCCAAACACATTGTACAACTGTAGAAAATTTTTTCTTTATATCTTTATTTTATAAACTTTTTCTAACTTTTTTAACTTCTTAAACATTTTTATTAAAAACTAAAACACATTCATTATTAGCCTAGGACTACACAGGGTCAGGATCATCAATATCACTGTCTTTCACCTCCAATATCACTATCTTGTCCCACTGGAAGGTTTTCAGGGACACGAACATGAAAAGGAGTTGTCATCTCCAGTGATAATAATGCCTTCTTCTGGAACACCCACTGAAGGCCCTGCCTGAGGCTGTTTTGCGGTCAATCTTTTACATATATCTTTTAAATTTTTAGAAAAAGTATGGTCTAAAATAACAATTATAAAAACATAGTATAGTAAATACTGGGCAATAGCGATTTTTTTCCTCCATTACAGTCTTAGGGGACCACCACCGTATATGCGGTCTATCATTAACTGAAACGTTATTATGTGGCATAGAACTATAGTTCAAAGTTGTCCTTAACTTATTTGTCCAGGGAACCTTTTAGCATAAATTGCTCATAACATCCACAGGTGCCGTCTTCCATTAAAGACATTTTGATAAATGTAGAAATAAAGCAAAATCCACTAATTATATAAAGCAAGCCTCTGTTTTCTTCTTAGTATATCGATGTAGTAGTCATGACTTTGGCAAGTTTTTAAAAAGTATTTGTTAATCACTATTATATTTAACAAGCAATTTTTTCGTATTTGTATTCTATGAAAAATCAGCTGGCTTCTGTTAAAGACCACATGATAAGCTGCAACATTTGTATATAAAATGAGAAGACTTTCCCAGCATTCAGAGAATTGCATGCTAAGTCAGAATCTGGGTATGAATGAACAAAGGGTGACGGCTGTGTATGTTAAAATATAGTTACAAAAGTCATTTAATTTTAAAGAGATTCAGCTGAAATGAATACCCAAAGGGACTACATAGGTGGCAGGTAGTGATCCTGCTGCAAAGGTTACCAACAAGATATGGCATCCCTTTCTTTCCAATTGAGGAAAGCCAACTTTGATTTACACGTAATTGGCTTCTGTTCATGCATGGATCCAGAGACCTGTTGCTGGGTATGGTGGGACCCATCTACCACCTTATTTATCCTCCTGGGGGAGCAATCCTCAAGAACTTGAGTGCAGGTGGTTGTCTTGGCTAAGTTAAGCATCCGTATGTGGAGTTATTGAGACGGAGATATACCAAGGAAGACCGAGGTAGGATGAAACCAAAAATTGCCATGGAAGCTGCAGGATTAACCAATAACCTGAAATGAAGCATCAGGGCATAATACAACCAATGTGGACATTTTAATAAAAATGTTTTGCAGTATTACATATGCCACATAAAATGTTTTTGCTTCTAACTAAAGTAGTAAACTCTGCATTTTTCCTTGTTAGGAGTTGGCTTGGGTAGTTTCAAAGATTTTCATCCATGATTCCCCTCCTTCATCCTATCTCCAGGATTTAATCATTGTGTCCTTTTAGTCTCTTGTATTTCTTATTTTCTCTCCTGCCACAGGACCTTTACAAATGCTGTCTTTCTGCATAAATATTCTTCTCTCTCCTGTTCTGTCGGTATCCAGTATTTATCCTTCTGTTCTCACCGAAAGGCATGACTGCCTCAGGGAAGCATTTGTGACTTACCAAAGATGTTATAGTTCACTATTTTAGCACCCTCAAAATATGTTCTTCGTTGTTCACATTGTCAAAACTACAATTGCACATTTGTTTGTGTAGCTATTTTACTAATGTGTGTTTCCTAACTTGAAAATTCTATGTTGGCAAGGTGCATCCCAGTTTTTGTTCAGTAGTTTATCCTTCACTTCTAACACACTGCCTGGCACAAGGCTGGGGCTCAATTAACATTATTAGAATGAAAGGTACAATGCTGAAAATAGTCAGTTTTCACTATAACCCATCTTATGTATAAACATATTTTTTCTTCTCATACTGGAATTCACTAGAATTAATATATGGAGCAATAGTTCCCCTGGGATTCACTCCGACCCAGTAGATATTAAAAGCAACTCAATTAGTGCATTTTTAATAAGTACCTGAGGTGATTTTAAGGAAGGTGGCCTGAAATATATACTTTGAGAAACACTAATAAAGAGAGTAACGGTTTACACGGACTTAAGAAAGGAAATCTGCCAAGATTTAGTAAATACACGAGCTGACTTTCACGTTAGGATTCCAAAGAATTTATTTCACGTTGCTGCCAGGTGATCTGCTATCTTGTGTAAAAGAGTATCAGGTCTTCAGAGAGAGAATTTGTAAGTAAGGGAAGGAAAGAAACCCTTGGTCAAAGCTAAGTTGTCTGTGTATTAAAGACTGCATGTTTACAAAAGTGTTCTAATATTTTGTGATCTCTGTTATTGTAAGAATTATCTCCTGCCTCTATTATTGTAACATTGAGTTTATGTCTAATTATAATGACAACGTTAGGTTTGTGGTCCATTGTATTAAACCAAAAGAATGACCACAATGATTTTGCCTGTCAAGCATACCAATCTTCTCAGAGAAAAATTATCTTTGACTAAGTCTTGGGGAGAAGAAAAATTACCAAATGCTTCCCTGTTCCACTGAAAATCCCTAAAGTTAAATTTTAAACAAGCTTTGTAAATAGTCTCATATGGTTGATTTACTAAGATTTCCTGTAAGTCGTAACTCTTGTTTCTTGTATTTGAGAACATGCTTCGGTACACTGCTCTACTAATAGCATTTCAGGTTTAAAGCATAGTTATGTATCAATCTGAAACACATTTTCAAATCTAAGAAATCTATGATTATTACAGAATGATAGCGAATGAAGAGTTTTAAGCAGCTTAAGACATAGCAAGATTGACAACGGCACTGATGCTTTTGATCTCTATTTTTAAAAAGGAAAATGTGCCCAGAAATAATAATTTAATAGAAGAATATTCTTTAATATATGCAAATGTGCCTTGCAGGGTTTTAATCGTCATTACAGATAGTAAAAAAGGAAATGCTTCAAAGTGAGGGGGATGTTTTACTTAATGATGGTCTGGCCACACAATGAAATGATGTAGCCATGTGAAATGGTGAATATAAACACAATGCAGAACCAATGAAATCAGTATATGATATAAAATTGGGTAAAGAGATATGCAGAAAGGAATATATTGCATGACTTCAAAATATATGCATAAGTTCAAGAACTGAAAGTATTTTTTAAAAATGCAAATAATTTTTTTGGTGTATTGGGATTGAGGCAGTTGGCTTTTCTACATTTTTGAAGAGAAAATAAATGCCATCTTTATCAGCATTGGTTTAAACTGTCTACTTCTTTCCACAGAAGGAAAATAATAGCCTTTTAAAACAATTATGTATTTTTCTGGAATATTTTTAAATTTCCCATCAATTACTCTAATATTTATAGCATCAAATTCCAATATTCTCACTTTTCACTACCAGAGAATGACCACTGAAGGTAATTTAAACCCAAGAGTCAGTTTACTGCAGTCATCTCTGTTTTAAATTACAGCACACGCAAACCATCTCTAGAATCAGCATGTGATCCCTCTGTTTTCCCTCTGGTGGTGTTATGTGTGTGTGTGTGTGTGTGTGT
>NW_012117999.1:1901485-1921811 GCF_000951035.1 Colobus angolensis palliatus | reverse complement strand
TATAACTTCTATGAAATGATCTCTGAGCCTGACTGCAAGTGATGTCATTTTTCATTGCTCCAAAATTGTGGCATTCTATGTCAAGTAACCCATCAAAGGTTATTTCAGAAAAGAACACCAACTTCAGCTCTGGGAACCTGAGAAGCGTCAACATATTTGCTGTGGGGACCTGGATGGAAAGCCTGTAACTGAAATTTACAGGAAGCCTCTCCTCAGATGCAGGCAGCTGAAGTTCTGCAGGAGGGTGTTTAACCTTGTTTTACTCTGTGCAATAATTTTTAAAGTTGGCTTTGAAATTCTGAAAACACAGCAGGCTGCAAAGGGTCTGGGTTGCATGCCAGAGCTGTTTCATAGAATAATTTCGGTCATAAAGCAATTGACTTTTTTCATGAAAGACCAACACATGCCTCTTTTCATACTCATTGTTTCTGGGATTTCTACCTGCTCTCTTTCCCAGCACCCATCATCTTCTGGCCCAGTGTGCTTTGGAGATCACAGCATTTTCTGAAGCCTTTTAAACATGACTTTAAATATTTTCTCAGGTATAATTCAACAAGCACAATACCAACTAGAATTCTAAAATATTTTTGTTAATCAGAATGAAAGGTCTGCCAATTTGAGAATAAAAAAAAATCAGAATGGAATAAAAAGGTATTGTTGGATAGAAATTTTTCTAGTGGTTTTTTCATCTTTGGAAACTACAACATGTGTCTGAAGGGGGAAAATATTTGCAATATAATTCTAGCATACTGCAGAATAGTGGCTAATGATCCCAATAAGATGACAGAACAGATGAAGATTGTGAGGATTGTGAGGCATATCAGCATCGGCAAGCTGAAGGTTCAAACTACAAAACAAAGGGTTTCCAAGAACCTGCCAAATTTATGTTGTCACTAAGCCAGATTCTCTGCCAAGGAAATCCTCAGTCTTGCAACTGTAGAAAGCAAGTTAAGGTTAGGTAAATATCTCAAACTAGCACCTTCTGACAAGGGTAAGAATCCCAAGGATTATGTTTATAATGCTAATATTAGTGTAATTTAACTTATTTTCATGCTTTGGTTACATTTTCTGTTACCAAGCATTCAGAATTTTTGTTATGATTGGGAAAGATTATCAGACAATTTTTTTCCAAATAAAGCAAGTAATTGATCTTTTCTGGGAGGGAAATTTTAATTAGTTTTGGCAGATAGTTGCTCAATATCTATCTGATAAGAATGTGAAAGAAATGAGTTAAGAGATTCAAAGAAATGGCATTTTCAGTATTAAAGAAAAAACTTAACTAAAGCTTTATTTTTAGATACTGTCAATTACATTAACTTTTCTGGCTATACTAGGTTTATCAAAACAATTTTTCTGCCAAAAATTGTAGCTAACATAGTACATTACTTAATTTCCCACTAATAAGATGCATGCATAATTCATATATGTAAAAAAGAGATAGGAATAATGCATTTGTTTATTTTTCTTTATCTCCTCATTCACATTTATTAAGTGAATCAGCTAAGGCACCTTGCTAAGACAAGTTATTAAAAGAATTTATGAAGTTGTATATTTGCAATAAGCTTATCTTACCGCCATGTCCTTTTCTGTCAAGTTTCTGTCCTGTGACTCAGCTACCACAGTCACGTATCCATTAAAGGAAAACACAAATTTAACAGTTCTTTAACTTACTGATCTCATCTAACTAATGAACATCAAGCATGATGGACATACGTCGCCAGATAGCAGTTACCAGACACCAAATCTCTCATAGCTAGCTCTGGCAGCTACATTATTTAGTAAGTCATGGAAGAGAGAAGTGCACCCTCAACCACAACCCCTGTTTGTGCTGGGTACTCAGCTTACAAGTTTACTAGTTAAAGGCTGATTGAAGCAGCTTTTGTTTCCAAACTCTATAGAACGTTAAACTCATCCTTAGTAAAAGGACCCATCTCAGAGTCCCAGAAAACTGTCTGGAGGATATGGGTAATTAGTATTTGACAAAAGAAGAAATTTGTTAAATATTTCACGGATTATCCCAAGCAGGCTGAGTACCAGACAATACCTGTTTTTTAGGACAAACCTGATGTTCTGTCATATGAGCTTCTGCTATACTCACATACAGAATACATCTGGAAGAAAAGAAGCATGCAAAATTTGCTCTTGTGAAATTTTAAATGCGAATCTCAATGTGAATAATAAAAACAAAAACAAAGTTTTAGAGTTTACTATTGAGAACTGTCAAAGAATTGTAACACATAAATCCAGACTTCAGGGATGTATACTCTGTTCAGATGCTCTGGTTCTCACCTTTTCTGTGCACCAACATCCCCTGAGATGTCCTTAGCACTGCGGGTTCTTCAGGGCCCAGTAGGGGAGTTTCAGCTAGTTTCAACAGGTCTGGAATTTCAACTGGGAACTGGCCTTCTTAGAAAGCATCAAGAGGTGATTCTGATGTCCAAAGCCTATGAACCCACCATTAAAAAATAAAACTTAGGGGCCAGGTGTGGTGGCTCATGCCTGTAATCCCAGCAGTTTGGGAGGCTGAGCTGGGAGCATCATGAGGTCAGAAGATCGAGACCATCCTGCCTAACAAGGTGAAACCCTGTCTCTAATAAAAAACAAAAAATTAGCTGGGTGTGGTGGCACGTGCCTGTAATCCCAGCTACGCGGGAGGCTGAGGCAGGAGAATCGCTTGAACCTGGTAGGTGGAGGTTGCAGTGAGATGAGATCTCACCACTGCACTCCAGTCTGGGTGACGGAGCAAGACTCTGTCTCAAAATAAAATAAAATAAAACAAAACTAAAAAGTAAATAAAACTTAGCTACATCAGCAGAAATATTAATAAACAGGAGAAGACACAACACCATTCATTAATTCAATACCTGCTTGAGGATTCCTTATTATAGAGAAAGTGCTGTGCTAAGTAGTCATAAAGCCTTCATAAAACAACACATACAAACAGAAAATCACAAATGTTGACAAGGGTGTGTAGAAATTGGAACCCCTGTGCACTGATGTAGGCAATGTAAATGATGCAGCTTTTCTGAAGATACTATAGTGGTTTCTTAAAAAATGAAACATACAACTACCATATGACCCAGTAATTCTATATATAGATATGTAGCTAAAAGCTTTGAAAGTAGAAACTCAAACAAATATTAGCACAGCAATGTCCATAGCAACATTATTCACAATAGCAAAAACTGGAAACAACCCAAATGCCCCTGTATGGCAAATGGATAAACAAAATATGGTGTATACATACAATGGAATATTTAGCCTTCAAAAAGAGGAAATTTTGGCATAGAATGCAATGTGGATGAAACTTAAAGATATTATATTAACTGAAGTCAGTTACAAATAATAAAATACGTGATTCCACTACTATGTGGTACATAGAAGAGTCAAATTCACAAAGACAGAATGTCAAATAGTGGTTACTGGGGACTGAAAGGAGAGGGAAATGGGGAATTTTTTTTATTAATGAGTACATAGTTTCAGTTGGGGATGCTGAAAGAGTTCTGGAGATGGATTGTGGTGATGACTGTACATCAGTGTGAAAGTACTTAATGTCTCTGAGTGGTACAGAGATGTTCCTCAATTTATGATGAGACTCTGTGCTAATAAACCCATTGTAAATTGAAAATATCATAAATTAAAAAGGCAGCTAATACACCTTGCCCACAGATCATTACAATTTAGCCTAGCCTACCTTAAACGTGTACGGTATATAGCCTACAGAAGGCAAAATCAGCTAAGTCTATCTTAAAATACAGTGTAGAATATATCATGTCATTTATTGAATACTCTACTGAAAGTGTAATGCAAAAATGGTTATATGGTACAAATTCAAAATTTTAAGTACAGTTTCTACTAAATGCATGCCACTTTTACACCACCATAAATTTGAAAAATCATTCAATCAAACCAGTAAGCTGGGGACAGTGTATACTTAAACATGTTTAAATTTGTAAATTCCATGTTATGCATATTTTACCACAAGAAAACAACTGACAAAAACATGTCGTTAAAAATCATGAAAACAGTGATCAGGAAGTGTAGAATGTATACTGATAAATGTCTGTTATGATAAAATAAAATAGGCTTCCTAATGAAGAGAATTTTTGTACATGTTGAATGCAAAGGGATCCAACCTCTGGTGCCTCTCCTCTCCACCCTCCAACACATACAAATTAAAGGGAAATTGCAACTCGGCAATTTGTTATATAACACAAATATCAGCTCATCTGAGACATGACAGTAGATAGAATCAGATATTGCTAAAATTTTCTCAGTAATGAGAAAACCATTTATAAGATTTTTTTCCTTGAGCAATGAAAAACAATAACAAAAATAAAATCAAAATTATTCAATAAAGACATGACATTGAGACTGAGAGGGGTGCAGTTGGCTGACATGAAAATATGGATGTCCTGCTTATAGTGTGGCAGCAAAAACTACAAAAGTGGGTTTTACGACCCAAGACTGTTGTTGAAGATTTTCTATTTAGCACCATATGGCCTTGAGCTTTGGTTTCCCTCAGGATAAAATGGGACTCATAATTCCTTTCCTGACCTGGAATTAGAGAGAATACATGCAACTTTGAAAAAGTGTTGCAAAATATCAGAATAATTTCTTCATGCAGTACTAGAAATGGTTCAATAGAGACCTGTGGGTTTTTTTTTCTTTTTTTGAAATACATTAATTGAACAGTATGGTAATACTAATCAAAACATATTTAAAATTTTCCTGTAAGGTTGTAAATTCATTTTAAATTTACAAAAATGAATTAATTTTAAATATTTAGTGGAGACAAATTATCTGTTAAGGGTAGATTTGATTTTCAGCCTAAGACCATTAAAATGGAATAAAATGGTTCATTTTATGCTCTTTGAAAACTCCCAGAAATGCTCACATGATGGCCAGCTGTCCAGAGTGGCAAATGTGTTCTTGATACTAAGGTCAGTTCCATTGTGTTCTCAGGGCCTTAGTTTCTTTACACATATATAAAGCAGGTGGTCATTTATGGTGTTTCAGGTTAAAATAGTTTGGGCATGGGGGCTCATGCCTATAATCCCAGTGCTTTGGGAGGCCAAGTCAGGAGGACTGCTTGAGGCCAGGATTTCCAGACAAGCCTGGGCAGCACAGCAAGATCCCACCTCTACACAAAAATTAAAAAATTATCTGAACATGGTATTGTGTACCTGCAGTCCCAGTTATATGGGAGGGAGAGACAGGGGAAATCCTTGAGACCAGGAGTTTGAGACTGCAGTGAGCTATTATCCTGCGACTACACTCCAGACTGGGTAACAGAGTGAGACTCTGTCTCTCATATGGTTTGGCCCTGTGTCCCCACTCAAATCTCATCTCACACTGTAATTCCCATGTATCAGGGAGGGACCTGGAGGGAGATGATTGGATCACTGGGGTGGCTTCCTTCGTGCTGTTCTCCTGACAGTGAGTGAGTTCTCACGAGATCTGGTGGTTTTAGAGTGGCAGCTCCCCCTGTGCTCCTGCTCTCACCTGCCACCACGTAAGGTGTGCCTTGCTTCCCCTTCTCCATCTGCCATGATTCTAAGTTTCCTTAGGCCTCCTAGCCATGTGTAATTGTGCATCAATTACCTCTTTCTTTATAAATTTCCCAGTCTCAAGTATTATTTATAGCAGTGTAAAAGTGGACTAATACAGTTTTTTAAAAAAAGAAAATAACACATATATATATATATCACAGTTTATTCTCTAAGTGTAATGGCCATAGTAGAAAGTGTGAAACAGTCTGACTTTTCCAAAACTTCCACTTCTTTACCTTTACATGTTCTGGACCCCTGGTCTGAGGGGTGACGTCAAATGTTCTGGGTCCTATTTTGGGACACTGATATGGATAATGAAGACTGACAACCTAAAATCCCTGGTGGATGTCACGAAGCTGCTCAGGATGAGACACCATTGTAGTCTCTTGGGGAAAATACGCATTAGGTTAGATCCAGGTGGTGCTGCTGCAGTTGCCAGAGCTGCAATGCCTAAAGGAGGGAGAACGGGAGGCCACAAAAGCCAGGAAGTAAAGGAGCCCTTAGGAGGTCAACACACAGCTCCAGGCTGAGAAGCAGAAGGCCATGGAAGAAGAACAAGGAGAAGAAGGTGGAGATGGGGCTTACCCCAAAAAGGAGAAGAAATCCAGACTCAGATGAGAATTAAAATGAAGAAAATGACTACCAGCAAAAGTGCAAAGACATGGAAGGACTCATCAACATTAAGAACCCCAAGCAGGTAGGACAGACAACCAGAAAGGTCAAACGAGTGGATCTGGACAGGTTAAAGGAGCTTTTTAGGAGAAAATGCACTAGCAGGGAAGACAGAGCAAGTCAAGGCAGGCCTCGCCTGGCTAGTGATCATCTGGAAACAGTAGGAGAAGGCTGCCAGAAAGAAGTAGAGAGGAAAGCAAAATATGATGCCACATTGTTGGGAAAATGCACAAGGTTGTTCTTCTTGTATAAGTAAATGCCACCTGCAGGAGGAGAGGCCAGGCACCTAGGCCAGGACCTCTGCTGTGTCTCACCTACCCTGTGTCCCGGTACCACTGCAGCAGCCCTTCAAGGCCAGAAGCTCCCATGACCCAGGGCATCTTCTTCATCTTGGCACAAAAATTGTTTAGGGAGGCGTCTGGGGGTGAGTGGGGGGAGAGTGGAGGAGGGACAGCTGTTATCTCTGAGACAGAAAGATGCAGGAGAGCATTTCATATGTAACAATGTGCATGTTTCTTGCTGTTTTCAGAATTCAGAACCCTTGCTGGGGTGTCTGAGAAATGGGGTAAGAAGAGCTTCCATTTGTCTGGTAGATTGCATGTTAGTGGGCAGTTGTGCCAGGAGGCAGCTGCTGAGGGGTTTGCAACAACCAGCCCTGGTCTATGTGCCTGAATGCTCATTCAGAACGGGGCTGTCATCTGCAGGCTCATGCCCTGTGTCCCCGAGGGTCATGGTTTTGTCCTTGGCCAGTCCTCTCTGACCGGACTCACTGGAAGGAAGGAAGGAAGCAGAATTGCCCAAATGCTTTCTTTGGGTGATGCTGTTTTTGTTAAATTTCTTCCCCAGGAGCCCTATCTTTCAGTGTCCAGAAATATATTATATAGCCAAACTTATGTACTTTGAGTCTGAGAGATTAACTATTTTTCCCATGGGCACATTGCTGCCCCAGATAAAACTGTTTCTCTTAGTTAGAAAAACAAATGAATAACTCGAGTCTAGCAGCAGTGTCTGTCACTAAGTGCTAGCCTGAATTTGTTGATGATGCTGTGATTCTATGCTAATTTAATGTATATTATTTCAAGGAAATGGGGAGAAAGAAAAGAGTGTACTGTCAGAAATTATCTAAAGAGAAGCATGTATGTGTAGAAAAAAATATGAAAGAAGTGGTTTTTCTTATGAAAATCTTACCTTTTTTCTAGATGTCCCAATCCCTATCAGATGTTCCCTTTTGTCTGCCTAGAGACCTGCCAGGTTTCTCCAAATAATCCTGACTTCCTGGATACACCCACATGGAAACAGGTTGGGTTCTAGAAGAATTTGTCTGCTCTGTTTCCCAACAGAATCAGATTATCTCATTATTTTGGAACAGGTCAATCTGTTGCAGATGAATTAACGAATGCTGCTGAGTTAGCTATTATCACTTTTTCCTACATATTCTTAAAGGTATGTTTTAACCCAAAGACCCATAGTGACCAAGAGGTCACTATATGACTGAGCTACACTTTAATTATCACTGTGCCTCAGGTTCCACACATATACAAATAAACTTAATATTTAATTCAAAGTCATTTGTGAGGGTTTGGGACACTTGACATTTTTGGATAATGACCATGAACATGGAGTCCAGATTCAAACCAACTGGCTTCATATTCCTACTCAAACACTAGTATATGACATTAGATGCATTATTTAATATACCTAAACATTAGTTTCTTCACTTGAAAATTGGGATGATAACAGCATGTTCTAACTATACTGTTGTGAGATGAAAAAGTGAATGAAACCATGTTCATGAAGAATTTAGGATAGTGCTTGGTATGAAGCAAGTGATCAGTGGATGTTAGCTTTTATTAGCAGTATTTAAGTATAGTTATTTACACCCAGAATGTGCTTAGAGATATTAGTTATCATCTTCTACAAATTATAGGAGACCACAGTTTCTGAGATTATTTTATTTTATTTTACATATAGTAAACTATATACTATTTCAAATGAGTGAAGTCTTTCTCTTCACAGACTATAATTGCAGAGTCTAATTAACCTCTTGATTCTTATTTGGTCCTCTAAGAGCTCCGTATTCCAATCTGGGGTTTTTATATATAAGGGGTTCAGTGATATACTACCAAAGACAATTTTGATTTTTTTGTATAAAGGAATTCAATAGCAGAAATGCATTTTAATATAATAAATTAAATCTTACATCTTTAATCAATGAATTTTCATACATAAAAATGACCATAAATTATATAAATAACTGCAGTGCTTAGCCAGTATTCAAACTGCAGGTTTCAGAAATCTTGTTTGAAAGCTTAAAATATAGGGCAGTTATGATATGGTATTTGGAGAAGATACAGGGTGTGATATAAAGGTTCGACTGCAAGGCTAATGTTACAAACTGGTCACATTTTGAACTGCAAATTCTGGTGACTTAATTATTTTTTCAAGACTTTGCCAAAGTCAATAAAGAACAATTAGCTCAACATCTATGAACTTAAAAAGGACTTAGGCATTCTGCTATATTAAAAAGACTAAATGTAGTACTTATCTTAGTGTGTTTCTTGTTTCTACTCTGGGAAGATTAAAAAAAAGATAACTTTAGAAATTATAGACCTGTCATCATCACTACTTGGTTGAAAACTTACTGAAACATGTCATCAAAAAATCAATTTTCAAGCACCTAGAAAATCATGGGTTACTGGGTAAAATCTCCTTGGCATTGTGAAAAATAAATCCTGTCAAATCAACTTAATTTCCTTCCATGACAGAGTGAGAAAAACAGTAGACGCAGAAAACTTGATGGACAAAATATATCCTGACCAAAGTCAGGCAAATTCCACATAACACAGAGAGAAAATACAGTTTGGGTGACATTTTGTCTTTGTTAAGTACTCCTATTGAGTAACTATGCTGAATATATCTGGAAGTGATACTCAGCTGGAACATTGGACATGTAAGGTGACTGGTTAGATATAAAGATGATAGCACTCAAGACCAAGTTGTGGCAGGGCTGATTCTCATTATTTTAAACAAAATGTTATCAGTAATTATGAAAAAACAAGAATCAGCATCATTTTGCTACTTCTTCTTTAGAAAAAAGCAATATCCCCAACAGAAAAGGATGTAATGGGACTACTGTTGGCACATATGGGGTATAGAGGCCCAGGAGAGTGAAGATTAATGGCATGAAACCAGGCATGCCTTTGAGTCAATGCTTCTAACCAGTGAGGGATCCGTTTTTACTTTTGAGCCCAAATGTTTCTTCCTGTAAGAAAAGTTTAATGTATCCCTCTCATCTCCATAGACTCATTTAACAAAATGACTCATTTAACAAAATGAAAACAGCATGGACAAATAAGAGAGTGACATTTTTAAGAAACATTGGTATAGTTCCTAAGCAGAAAACCAGAGATCAGTGTGTGCATTAAAATAATAAATCACTTAGTAAAAATAATAATTGATTTTAACATGAATTTTGAGGAATCCCTTTAGCAGATATTCAAAGTATTTGGAAATAATGATAAAGAACCTGATTTCAGTACATTATCATCCCAGCATAGAAGCTTGTAACAGTGGGAGACAGATGAAGACAGCGAGATTTGAAAGAGTAGTAGACACTATATCAGCAATAGAGTATTTCCTTAGACAAGAGCTTGAAAATAATTTTCATCTCATTGCCAACTCTAATTTTTAGTTGCCACCTGAATAGGCTTGAGAAGTTGCTCTAGGCCCACTCTAAAGAATAAAGAAGTGCACCAACTATTCAATTTGATGGGGGTGAGATATTTTGCCCATTCCCATGAAGACACAGACAGCAAGTTTATACTGGAGCCTAACTATAGTATTTATATTTGACTACATAATAAATCCATAGCAAATAGTCATTCTTGAATATTTGTTTATTTATTCTCAGCTAGGTTTTGGTATCTTTATTAGGACTTGAATTAAAGACTTTCTCCTGGTATTGTTATACATATCTGATCTGGGTAAACTTACCTGGTTGCTGAAGTTCAGATTCTAATGCACTGAATGTCAACCAGGAACTTTTAGGGCATTGTGTCTTAACAACACTTACTTCTGTTGGGCTGTGCTAAATCATCTAGTCTCAACAATTATTAGATGCTTAGACTTCTCCTACAATACATGTATGAATGGGCCCTCCAGACTGGGTTGGCACATTATTGTAAGAAACTCACTTTTATTTATTATTTCATCCACTTGACACACATAAGATCCAAGATCAGCTGGAAAAAAAAGTCACTAGTTATTGAATTAAATCCCATGCAGTCTTTTATTCCCCAGGGCCTTATATTTTGGTGTGAGATTCCAGTGAATTAATTTCTGACTATAATTCATTGTTGAAAGTGGTTGGCAGAGGAGTTGTGGAAGTCCAGAGCAAGGATTTTGAATAAGCTCTCATTTGAAATATTATATTTCTTGCATTAAACCCAAAATATCTCTGTAATTTTCCCATTGAGCCTGTTCTAAACCTTGGGGCCATACAAAACGAGTCTAATCCTTCTTCCATATGAAAAAAACAATCTTTAAATATTTGAATAAAATTCTAACGGGTCTCTTAAATTTTCTTTTTCTATTCAAGCAAACCATCCACAAATGTACCTTAATAGAAACGCTTTTAATTCTTCCAGTCATCATAGGTCTAACCTGTCCACCAGCAACAATCAGAATTAGTCATGCATTCTCTCAGCACTTTATAGATAAATTGCTTATTTCCATTCCTTTAATAGACTGAGAAATGTTAAAAGACAGTTAATATTTTGATTCATTTGTGATCTCCTGCGTATTTTACATGGGGCCAAAATCAATTGACTTTAACTGAAAATAAGGGAAAAGGTTTTTTTAAAAAAAATTTGGAAAATAAACGTTTGATACCAGATTGTTTGGGAGCATACAGCAATTACAGTGGCAAGTCTAGATTCTTAGGAAAATAAGACATATTGAAGTCCTATTGAAGTCTTTATTGCTAATGTCGTGTTTTTACTAGAATTAATTTCTAAATAACTGTGAAGTAGATTGCAATATCCCAGAGTGATATTCTGAATATTTAATAACTACTATTAGATGGACATAATCCTAGTATTAAAGCAGGGTCCTGGAAGCATTGACTATATCTTGGGAAGGTTTAGGAGTCACAAGAAGGACCAGAGGTCATTTACAAAGAATTTCAAAATGATTTGGATATTTTAAAAATCAGTAAGGCAATCATGGTGACTAGTGGCTGAGTAACAGCCTTTGAAACAGAATTTTAGCATTAGTGATTTTAATAGAAGCCCTGAATCAAAAGCTCACGTTGTCCAGGTCATAAAAGGAAAATGACCTGTTCAAGTTCACAGGATTAGTGACAGAGATAGTATTCAAAGTGGCTAAGAATACCTTAATATTTTCTGCAGCTTGACTATACTTTACACAGACTTCTTACTATTGACCCCTGACTCCCTCAGAATATCTACTTTAGAAAACTTTCAATTGTAAATTATTTATTTGACTCTCTGAATCTTCTCCCAGCTTCTTGCCAGTTTTACAACTCCAAAAAGTTTTCTCAAGGACCTACCCTGATGCGGTCATTAGACACTGCAGGCTTGTGTCAAAACATCACATGCACCCCATAAATAACATACAACTAATATGTAGTCATATTAAAATATTTTATTTAAAAAAATCGAGAAAGATAGCATTCCTGTCTCCTAGTCTCTATGGGAAGGTAGCAGCCCAACTTCGGTAAGTGTCAATTAGTAACCACAAATGGCCTAGTCACACTGACCACCTCCCCACTAATGTCCTCCAGTACTTTTCCACCAGTTCACCCCACTATAAAACTCGACCAACTTTTGTTTCAGCGGAGATGCTTTCAATCTCTCTTCCCTAAAGTGATAGTCTTAAATAAATCCTTTCTTGCCTGTTCAACTTGAGTGCAATTTTTCTCTGACAGAATCCCCTACATCTTGAAAATCTTGAGCTTTTTTTTTTTTTTTGACAGAGTCTCATTCTGTCACTCAGGCTAGAGTGCAGTGGTGCGATCTCAGCTCACTAAAACCTCTGCCTTCCGGGTCCAAGCGATTCTTATGCGCCTCAGCCTCTCCAGTAGCTGGGTTTACAGGTGCCTGCCACCATGCCCAGCTAATTTTTGTATTTTTAGTAGAGATGGGGCTTCATCTTGGTGGCTAGGCTGGTCTCGAACTCCTGATCTCAAGTGATCCTCCCACGCTGGTCTCCCAAAGTGCTGGAATTACAGGCATGAGCCACCATACCCGGTTGAAAATCTTGAACTTTTTCTATTATACCATATTTCTTCCTATTGGTAACTGGAGCTATTCCATAAAGGACAGGGGAAAGAAAGACAGTCATCACTTTCTTTGCCCATTAAAATACAAATCATATGCCCCCAAAACCCATTTATAAATTGTAGAGTTTTGATTTCAAACTTCAGTGTGACTAAGAATTTCTCAGGATGTTTTTGAAAAATGTAGATTTCCAAGTTCCATTATCAAAGATTCTGATTCAGTAACTGTTATGGAACAAATTGTGTGCCCTAAAATCCATAGGTTGAAGCACTACCCCTCAATATGACTGTACTTGGAGAGAGTGCCTTTAAGGAGATAACTGAGAATAAATGAGGTAATCAAAATGGGGCCCTAATTCAACAGGACTGGTGTCTTTGTAAGAACAGGAAGAGACACCGGAAGTGCAAGCACACAGAGGAAAGGCAATGTGAGGACACAGCAAGAAGGCAGTCACTGAAAGCCAGGAGGAGAGACCTTATTAAAAACTGATCCACGCTAACACTTTGATCTCAGACTTAAGCCTTCAGAATTGTGAGAAAATAAATTTCTGTTATTTAAGACACCCAGTTTATGGTATTTCCTTATGGCAGCCTGGGCAGGCTAAGACAGATTCTCACAACAATTTTTTCGAGGAAATATATTATCTTCCCATTTTTCAAATGAGAACATTGAGTTTCAGAGAAAATTACTGACTTCCAATTAGAACACAAATAACACATGACAGACAAGAACAGAACACAATTCTATTGGTCCTGATTGCAAAGTCATGAAGACAGTTTGGTAAGGACCTCTTAAATTATATTGTATTAATTTTAGACAGATCCATGAATGTGAAAGATAAAAAACATATTTTAGATGGTTTATTTGTAGGGTCATGTTTTTATTTGAATCCTTTAGTGAATAACATAAATTAAAATCTTTTCTTAAAAACAGCTTTGCCTAAATACAATAAATCTGTTTAGTATATTTTCTAGGTATTCCTACATCCTTAGAGTTTTGAGCAATTCCTAGTTATTTAAACTTTATTGATATTTTCTTGTTGTCTTTTAAACCAGACATCAAAGAGAAAAATATTTTTAAAAATCTGTTTTCATTTCCCTGTGTATTGAAAAAGTTGTTATAAGGCTTAAAAAACACATACAGTTGAATCCAACTGATCCTGTAGGTTGAGTGAAGCAAGGATTCTACTTTCTTCTAATTTTAGAAGTTAAAACATTTTTGGAAACTCTCAGACTAAACTTAACTATTCATTTTATTTCTGTAGGTTCATTAGAGATTTTAATTTTTTTCTAACCAATATAGTTAATTAGAAAGTCATTATCTGATAACTATCCTGTTGTGTTGTACAAAGTTTTGGGGTTTGGGCATTTAAAGCCAAATTATAAATGCCTCCCTATCTTAGTAGGGGGAAGAATATTGAGAGTATACATGACACTTTGATGTTTGTTTATTAAAAATTCTAGAGGATAGTCAAGTAGATGTCTAAGATTCTGACAAGAACATTTTTTGGAGCTGGGATATCTTCAGTTTCACTTCGGAATGTAACCACAATATTTATAAAACATAAAACCACCGTATTTATAAAAAGAATGTAACCACAGTATTTATAAAATGTAACCACAGTATTTTATAAATTTATAAATAAATGCATTAACATATAGTCCTGATGTAAATTTTATAAATTTTATAAAAATCTGTGGCTACATTCAGAAGTGATACAGAAGATAGTTACCAAAACTCACAATTATTGCACCTAACACAGTTGGCATGTGTGTAAACACAGGCCTCAAAATAAAAATGAAAGTTGTATATGAAGAGGAAAAAATTCCTTTCCCAAGTTGCGACCAAGGAGGGTGTTCTTGGCATCTTAAGCATATCTAAAATAGAGTGACATTTTATTTTACTAATAATCTTCCCTCTTTTTAAAAAAACTTCCCTCTTTTTTAAAAAAAGATATTCTTCCCTCTCTTAAAAAAAAAGATAAGCTTATTGAAAGAGCAATGTAACTGATTGTCCATAATTACTTGCTTGCATTTTCTCTTTACCCTTCCATAACTTGAATTCCAGCCTTGCTATGTTACTGAATTGACTCTCACAAATTCAAGCTAACCTGTTTTATAGTATTCTGTAAACAATTTGTAGTTCTTGTCTTATCGAAGCTCATAGTCCTTACATTTTTGTGCTGCTCTTAGAACCACAAGAACTATTTTGTGATACAGCCTAATTGCTTTTATTTTAAAAATAATTTTGAAGAATGATTTGTAAATTTCCAGGCATTTGAATCACTCACACTAATTTCTAAGTAATGCAAACTATCTATGCTTAAAATAAATGCATTAACTTATAGTCCTAATGTAAAGAGCAGAATGTTCTCTACTGATTCACCTGTGAATTCTTTCCATTGGAAGGGTTAACATCTAGTTCGCATAATTTCATGAACAGTTCAGTATTCCCCAACAATTTTTGATAATTTTTATTAATATTCATACTGTATATTCTCACTTTGAAAAACCAGTTTTTGGTTGGTTGTGGAGGAAGGTACAACGACTTGTCAAAAATATTTTATAGAATAACTATTAGGCATTCTTCTAGTCTATGTATGTATTGGATGAATCCCGTCAATAAATACATTCTTAATGTGAGAAAATATAATTTTAAAAATATGGTAATAGGGATTAAGCTCCTGCTACCCACAAATCTCTCAAATTCACCCAAAATGCTCTCTCACCTTTTCTATGTAGCTCACATTTACTTATAAAACTACTCCACTTTATAATTGTTCTCACATATAGAGCAAACTTCAGTAGGAATATATTACTCAATCCTCTTTTTTTTTTTTGGGGGGGGGGGACAAAGTCTGGCTCTGTCACCTAGGCTGGAGTGCAGTGGCGCGATCTCGCTCACTGCAAGCTCCACCTCCCGGGTTCACACCATTCTCCTGCCTCAGCCTCCGGAGTAGCTGGGACCACAGGCACCTGCCACCACGCACGGCTAATTTTTTGTATTTTTAGTAGAAACGGTGTTTCACCCTGTTCGCCAGGATGGTCTCGATCTCCTGACCTTGTGATCTGCCCACCTGGGCCTCCCAAAGTGCTGGGATTACAGGCGTGAGCCACCACATCTGGCCCTCAATCCTATTTTCTGGGGAACATATTTTCTGCCTAGAGGCTCTCCTTGTCTGTAATAAGTTTATTATAAACCTTGAACTTTCCAAGGTTCTGATTTCAAAGGATATAGGGTTGTGCCTCTTTAAGGTAAAATTGTAGAGCTGAGGGGCAGTATGCTTATCTGAAACTGATCTTAAACTAAACATATCAATGAAAGAATGATAGAAGAAAACAGATAATCTAAATTATAATATGTTCTGTTTTCCAAAAAAATAACATTTTTGAAGAATTTTTCTCCTTTGTTAATAGACATTTAAGTTACTCCATTCCAACTTACTTCATGTCATAACTTGCCAATTCATTAAGCTTCCCTAAATTTATGGCCATCTGTTGTTCTATTTTTGCTCAAGCAGAAGAATACAAAAAATGCACTCAACTTCATGGTGATTCATTTTGCACCTTACTCGACAGGCAGTTTCACAATTAAAATAAAACTAGTATTTTAGTAAATGGAATGATAGTCAATGGAGCATCACTCTGTCTTCTGTTGACTCCAGATCTGAACTCAACCTTTCTGCTGTCTGACTTGACCAATTACAGAGTCTTGATTGAGGAAGTTGGAGATGCCATTTTTTATTCCATTAAGTAGAAAGGAAAAGAGAAAAATGGAAAACAAATAAAGAAAAAGAAAAGGGGACAATAGAAAGAAGAAATGAATAAACTGGATTTTTCCCCATAGTCTGCCTGAATTCTAAAATTAAGATCAACAGGTGACTTGCTCCAAACAAAATGCAAAGACACTGGGAGAAGCAACACAGCATTAACAGTAATCTCTGACTAAAAGTTTGCATACAGGGATCTAAGCAACACGCATAAGCTTTGGGCTCCTAAGGCATAAATGGTAAGACTAAGATTACCAAAGACCAACATTTTAGCTCACAATTTTGACTGAGTCAGGCTAAAATTTATTAGCAGCACAGTAAATAATAGTTCATTGAAGACCCTGCCTGAAGAAGAAAATACTTCATACCAGCAGATGTGGAGTTCTTAAAACTAGGAAGTCTGAAAGCATTTGTGACCTAAATGGAAGGAATCATAAAAATAAAACGCATACGGTTTCTTACCATAAGAAATCTGATGTATATGTAGGCTGTCAGATTGAAGTAGAAATCATTCAGCAGAAAATCTCTCCACTATAAGATATATTCCCCAAGCTGTTCTTCATTTTTAGTTATTCCTCTCACCTTCTATATCAACTTTGAAACCTCTGTTTGTGCCTTTGGTCTCTCTAAGACAGCTTATCTGTTGTCTGGGCTTCAATCATGCAGACAGACAGATCCATGTGTAGCCTTAATTTATCAGACTTATTTCAGATATCTGTTTCTGCTGGACCTTTACATGTAGTATGTCAAATGAATTTGTGGTTCCTCTAGTCTTCCCAACAACTGTAGCTTAAAAAAATTTTTTTGATCTTTATGCTTATTTAATTCAAAAGTAGAAGTTGTCATCATGATAATTCCAACTGTGGAGAATTCCTTTCAGCAATTACTTTACCCTTTTATGTTACTTCTACTATTATCTAAGTACTTATCGAGCCAAACATGGATTCGTCCTGCTGTTTATCAAGACTTCAATGTTCATTTTCTTTCTCTTTCTGCTACCAGAAAAATATGTCCTAGAACATTCCTTGGCCAGTTACCTTCCCATGCAAAAACTACTAATTCTCCCCATGACTCACAGCATAAAACCCAGGCATTTTAAACTATGAAAAGTCTAGAGTACTGGTACTCAAACCTCTGCCTCCCCACATAAACAATCAAATCTTGTTCTAAGTCTTCAGGGAGTGAATCCTCTATACCAGTAATGTGGGTGTTTTAGCATTGCTTCTAGAACAAACTTAGTGGCTTAAAACAAAAGAAATTCATTATTTTACAGTTTGGAGGCCAGATGTACAAATGAGTTTTAGGGAGCCAAGAGCAATGGGTTAGCAGGGCCATTCCCCTTCTAGAGGCTGTTAGGAAGAATCTGTTTCCTCACCTTTCCCAGCTTCTAAAACTTCATTCCTCGTACTCCTTGGCTCAGGGCACCTTCCTTCAAGGCCAGAAGCACAACATTTTCAAATTGCTCTCTGCTCCATCCTCTCTCTGCCTTGTCCTCTCTGGTAAAGTCTCCTCCTGTCTCCCTCTTTTAAGACATTTGTGCTTGCATGTAGGGCTTCTGAGATAATCCAAGAATATCTCTCCATCTCAAGATTCTTAATCACATCGGCAAAGTCCCATGTAATGTAACATTCACAGATTCTGGGAATTAGAACATGGATATTTTTAGGGATTATTATTCAGCCTAACACAGCAGGTAATCGTTTCTATACTGTTTTCAAACAAACTTTTATGTATGTTGTATAGGTTCCCCTTGTGCCACCCTTATTCAAACCTTAAAAAACTTTTCTTCTTACCAATTACTAATGTTATTCATTTTTGGGTAAAAATCATACAATGTTTTATTTACAAATACTAAATAGCACCTAGATTCTTCAAATCAATGTATTAGGAGCTGTGTGGCATTAGAGATGTGGCCTACCCTTCCCAAGCAAAAGTTTACTGAGGAAAAGAAATATGCACTGAATAAATGCCAAAGAGGGAAAACATTATTTGTAGTGTTTACTTATTGTGTTATAGTCAAAATATCCACTTATCTTCGTTATTTTTTCCTTCAACCCTCTCTACTCAGGTTGTTTTCCCCAACATTCCACCAAAACTGCTCTTACCAAGAACCACAACGACATCTATGTTACATGGCCATTTTGTGTTTTTATTTTACTTGATTTTTTTACAACAGGATTCAAGAATGTTCTGTTTCTATCTGTACTATTTCTGTATTAGAGTTTTTCAGGAATACAGAAGCAATAGGATATCCACATATCTATCTATCCAGCAATTCATCTAGAAAAGGGGAAAAGAAAGAGAAAGAGAATTCCTTCTTCCTTGGAGGTCTAGAAGTCTTGAACTGAGTGGACGAAGCTCACTCAAATTATGGACCATAATCTGCTTTACTCAAAGTCTACTGATTTAAATGTTAAAAATACATAAAATACACCTTTGTGGCAACTTCTAGACTGGCGTTTGACCAAAACCTGGGTATGAGGACCTGGTCAAGTCAACACAACAGTAACCTCATAGTCTCATTCTCTTGCTTTCTCAAACACCATACTTGCCTAATTTTCCGATTTTTTCAGTTCCCATTCAGATATTTTCCTCAATCTTCCTGTCTAGCTATTTCTGCTTTAAGTTTTTGCAAGCTGTAGCTCAGGTATAGACCTGGTATTATTTTATTTATTTTTTTATCAGTACTCTCATGCTGTGAAAGCAAAAAGACATACTGAAGATTTAAAATAAAACTCTGTTTTTACTAGAAACACTATCTGGACAGCCCAGGGACTTCTGCTTTTGGGCAGAATATACTAACTCACAGAAGGCCAATTTCTGTAACAATTAGACCAGATATTTGATTTTAAAAAATCATAAATATATATAAAAATATATATATAAAGACTGGATAGGCAACCATTCCAGGGAGAGGAGAGCCTTCCCCAGGTGAGCTGACAATCACAAGTTGTTTCTTGGTTGTTGTTTTTTGTCTGCCGATTCTGGCTGAGGATAGAGATTAACCCATGCTTCTGTGCCAGAGCAAAAGGGAGCAAGCAAAATTTTAACAATAATGTGGGGTTGGGGTTAAAAACTGGAAAGTTGAGGGGCCTCATACATGGCCACTCTTCTCCATGGGAATTTGCTGGGTTCTGGGAGTAGTTGAGAAGCTAGAGATTTAGGTCAATAGTGTCCAAATCTCAGAGTGAAATCTAGTTTCCTGGTACTTAGGAAGTAAAGATCTCTCATAGGAAATGGAGTTCTTAAGCTCACAGTCGGCTTTCCTCTTTGGACATTTGCTGGATTTTGAAATTGTATGGAGCTAGTTTAGAGATCTGGGACAGAAACTCTTGAAGGCAGTACTTGATCTCTTAGTCTTTCAGAGTTGAGGAGGCAGTTGAGAGAGATTTAAAATGCACAACTCCACTCTAGCTTATATTTGGATTAGGATGGTTAGCCTATTATCTTAATATGACTAACAATGGAGAGGCAGATACATACTGAAAGTCATAAAACAAACAAACAAACAAGAAATGGAGATTCCACATGATATCTTTTACAGAGTTAATGGGATGGTTGTATTCCTTGGCTGTGCCCCTTTCTCCACACCCAAAGCCAAGAGTAGCAACCTCAAATTAATCTCTCTCTCTCTCATTGTTACCTCCCTTTAATTATCATATCTCCTTCTCTGACTCTGACCTTCCTGAGTCTGTTTTATTACAGTACTGTGTTTACACTGGGTGAACTTGGATATTCCAAGATAATCTCCTCAATTCAATGTCTTTAACCACTTGTTTCTTGTGTCATGTAAGTTAACATAGTGACAGGTTTGGGAATTAAAATATTAACACCTTTGGCTGGCCATCATTATGTTTACCACAACTATAAACAGCTGACTTAAAAAATCAATTTGGCAACCTTCATCTTTAACTCACATTTTTGTTATTTGCGTTTAGTGCAATTATTGGGTCTTGCACCAATTACTTTACATTTAATCTATTATTGTTCTGCTCTTCCTATTTTTTTCTCCCCTCTTGCTTTTCCTGTTTTTT
>NW_012117999.1:1890761-1901370 GCF_000951035.1 Colobus angolensis palliatus | reverse complement strand
TTGGTATTTTTTAGTAAAGACGGGGTTTCACTGTGTTAGCCAGGATGGTCTCGATCTCCTGACCTCGTGATCTGCCCGCCTCGGCCTCCCAGAGTGCTGGGATTACAGGCGTGAGCCACTGCGCCCGGCCAGAGCTTATACATTTTTAAATTTAAATTCCATTTAATTTATTCTTGGGATTTTACCATGCATATTGAACTTTCTACTACTAAAATTATTTCTAGACACTTTATTTTAGAAAAATGTATCTGTTAAGCTTTGTGGCTTTGTGTGTTCTCAACTTTGCAATTACATCTATTATTTCTTCAAACATTCTTAGTATATAAAGGACTTTTGCTTACTTTTGCTTACTCTTGCACCTATTGTCTTCTTGTGTATTCAGTATTCTGTGTTTGTATGTCATTTCATCTTAATTGTAGTAGTCCTGTGGCCCTAACGTTTGAGAAACTTTCCTCCAGAAAAAGTACATGCTTCTCCTGCTGAAGCATGTTTGGACCAGTTCAGGGATCTACGGGGTTTTTTTAAATTTAGAATGAAAGGTAAGATAAAATACAATAAATGACTTGATAAAATCAACAGAAGTAAATAAGACTCCACAGAAACTTATTTTATTCAAATATTTTTATATTTCTTTATGAACTCATTGACTTTAATATCTTCAATATGTTTCAAACAGTTACAGTTTTATTATGTTGGGTAATGTCCATATTTTCAAAATATTGGCCAACAGTAATCTCTTTAATAGGATTCTTATGTCCCCTTGACATAATGCTATCAATTGTTTAAAACATATTTTCTTTTGGCCACTTTATAATCTCCTACCTAGACCTACCTTGCATATTCATTTACCCAATCATGACATTTCCATTGCTTACAGCAACTTGAGTTCTTCTGAGAATGGTTCATATTAGAAATCATAATTTAAGAGCTGAGGTTACATATTAGGTTTATGTTTGTTGGGGTCCTAGGTCACTTCAGTGTACAAAGTTTCAAAATAAACACTTAGTTTTTTTAAAAAAAATGTATGCTTCCTATTAATAGTTCCACTTCTAACACTATGGGGTTTCTGTTTAATTTTCTTTGATTCAGTAATTGTTCTACTGTTTACTCACAGTGAAAATATTTCTAACAAAATGAATACATATTGTTTGTATAATAATCCTAAAATAATGATAAAATGATGTTAATACTAAAAATAAAACTACTAAAAATTTAATTAATAAAAATAAAACTACTAAATTTAGTTCAGTGTTTCCTGTACAGATATTTCTGCTTCTAGTATGCATTACAATAGGTATATATACTCAATTTACTTTGGTTTTAGAGTCACATATAACTCATTCTGCGTGGCTATGCAAATATTCATTGGATGTATGATTTCTTGCGGTTTATTTCAAATTCAAGGTGTTATCATTCCAACAGACAGTTCTATACTCTTAGAAAGTGTCATTTTTAGGTGTTGCTATTTAGATTCTGATGGAGAATGGTAGAAATCACCTCTATTGGTCTACTTTATGAGATGTGGCAAGAAAAACAAAATCAGCAATGTAATCTCCAAAGCTCTGTATAAGTGTTTTATTTAGCCACCATCTGGTCTATCCACCATGGTTCCATGCTTGGTTATGTGCATAAAACTCATATGTATGAATTCAGGCTGGACAAAACAATTGTCTTCTACATTCAGTTTCAAACAACATTAAAATCTACATGTTTTCACATATGCAATTACATTTTTACTTTGCAAAATCTGTTTTGATATTTATTTTTCTCGCTTTAATCACCTGAAAGTTCATTTTCTTTTTATAAGACATAATATTCCTTCACAGCCTTGATATATCTTGCTGTGCACTATTATGCCAAGGCTTGCAAATTTATACATTTAATTCCCAGATAGTATTACCATTTAGTATCTTTCAATTCTTTATTTTATTCCAGGGTGGTTTTGAGGAAGATATCTAGTACCTTGAAATGCTATATTATTGCTAAGTCACTCTATACAAAAATGATTTTTGAAAATTTGCCTGAAATCCTATTTTGCATTTTATGATTCTGCAAATACATAACTAGAACCCTTTTGAATTACAGTCTAATGAAAAATTTCAATGTATCTATTACTAAAATGTTATACAAATGTAATCTTCTAAAAGTCAATTGAAATATTAGATAAACAGAATGTATCAAGAAAAAAGTAATTATTAAAGCATTGTTACAAAAATTTATATGACTTATAACTTGAAATTGTCCTAGATATTTCAAATACAATTTTTATACAATCAGAAAAATTTAGATTATCCATTTCATTAAAACTCATTCGTAGAAAAAACTAGATTTTATAATTGTTACATACTGATAGCCACATTTTCTCTTTAATTTGTGTTTTATCCTATATTTATAAAAATGTTTAGCTATTGATTTTGGTACACAAATGAAAAATTAGAAAAAAGAATGAATGACACAAATTAATAATTCTGTGTGTAGTAACTACATTTATCATTATGCAAAAAAATTCATAAAATTATTTTTTAAATTAAACATTACATTCCTGTTTCATTATATATTTTACCTCTAAGACTTTACCCAAAGTTGCCTTTTTAAATCTCTAAAACAAACTTGACATATTTTGAAAAAAAATAGAAAAATATTAAAATTATCAAATACTTTTTAAAATACCTCTAGCCTTAGGCAATTATTTATTTCCTGCTTATGTTCTATCATGAAGACAAAGTTGCATTTCTTTATAAGCTTACACTATTTAGAAAAATAATTATTATTGACTTTAAAATAGATAATTTGTGGAATTTTTAGCTGCATATATATATAAGTTCATGGAGTCATTCTGTCCTTGTAGTTAGAAATATACACTATGGCAAATTATTTAACTACAAGTTTTTTACCTAATTCTTGATACCCTAAGATATCTTAACACATTTTAAGATTCAATAAATGTGTATAATGTGTTTTATGAACTGCAGCACCCAAACTTCTTAAGGAAGCAGATCCTTTTCCTTTAAAACAAAGATGATCTCACATATAAAAGCAGAGTTGCTTACATATATACAAATTGAAATCTCAGTGTCAACACAGTATCTCTTGCTAGACTAGGGTTCCTAATTTAAAGTACATGTCCTCTGCCTCCTTGTCTTATGCAGCCTAGGCTTACTCTGAGTAGAGAATTACTCCACTTTGATCAATTTTCAATTACTTGAAAGTCTTGCCTTTAATAGCTAAATGCTCTCCTGGGTGTTCTGAGACAGCTTACCACAAAGCTCAAGGCCTCTCATGATGATGCCTCAAAGCCTCAGCTTTATTTTAAGGCTGTCTGAGGGGTTCCTGGCAATCCCAGAGGCAAAAAATTCCAGAAGAGTGTGGAGACTTCATGCATATGTGGGCTTAGGTAACTCCAGGAGCAGAGGAAGAGGAAGAACTCAGCCACCTGTAAGATTATTGTCTCCTGATGAGAAGGAGAGGCCAATGCATGGTTTCAGAAGCTCCTGCTCTGATATGACAGTGATGAATGAATAATCAAGAAAGTTTTTTACACATAAGACTGCTACTTCTCCAGTTTTATTTCATCATGCCTTATGGGGTTTTGTAATTTCTTCGGAGTATATGGGTGGTAAAATTCATTTCCCCACACACCCCATTACCACAGCTAGTTAGGATGGGTTTCTTCCAGATTTCAGCATCTCTTAGATATTTCAGGATATCATGGTCCCTGAAACGTCAAGAGGAAACTATAATTTTGAATCATCTCTGTTACATCAATACAAAACTTTGCAGATTTTGAACTATACTATCTATTATTTTGTAAGTGGGAATATAATGCTGCTTCTCTTCCTGGAACAAGGAAGTACCTGTGGTAGATGGATCTGGATTTGAAACAAAAACAGGGCACCTGATACTTTCAGGGCATCTTACAGAAAAGATTAAAAAGTGCAGAAGTGTGATGCAGAAGCTACACAGTGATTCAGTAATGATTCCTATCTCAAATAACAAAGTTTTTTGAACTGCAACAGTTTAGGGTTATAACCTACATCGGTCCTAGACAATGGTGGAGAGGCAAAAAAAAAAAAAGAAGAATCAAAAGAAAAAATTTAAGGATTTACCCACAACTGTCCTCATCTTGTTGACTCATTCCACCTTTTTTGTGTTCTATGTGCAGTCAATACTACACTGTAGAAAATAAAACCATAGATTCAGAATTTAAAATGAGACTGTCATTAACTACTTTTAAAAATCCTATGCAGAAAGAAAAAAGTTGACTGTGTTAATTATCTATTGTTGCATGGCAATTATTACCACAAATTTAGAAGCTTGAAATAACATACATTTATTATCTCACAGTTTTGGGGATACAGTTTAGCAAAATTCCCTGCATTCAGGTTTCACAAAGCTGCAGTCAGTCAGGGCTAATGGTACTAAGCATTGTGCTAGATACCAGAGATGAAAAAGCCAAACATAATGGATTATATAATATGGCAGAAAAGTATCACTTATAGAAAGGTGATTTCAATATAATGTCATTTAGGGCATAGAAAAACTGGGATTTGGTGACTGATTGGATGTGTAGAAAAATTAAGGGAACCAGTTAAGAAGGATACCTGGTGTGTTAGTCTAACTGTGTTGCTATAAAGGAATACCTGAGGCTGGGTAATTTGTAAAGAAAAGAGGTTTATTTGGTTCACAGTTCTGCAGGCTGTACAAACATGGCACCAGCATCTTCTCAGCTTCTGGCGAGGCCTCAGGAAGCTGACAGTCATGGCAAAGGAGGAGTCAGCATATCACACGGCAAGTGAAGGAACAAAAGAAAGGGGAGGTGGTGCCAGGTTCTTTTAAACAACCAGCTCTTGTGTGACATGATAGAGTGAGAACTCATTCATTACTGAAGGATAGCACCAAGTCATTCATGAGGGATCCACTCCCATGACCCAAACACATCCCACCAGGTCCTACCTCCAACAATGGGTATGACATTTCAACATGAAATTTGGAGGGGACAGATATTCAAACTGTATCACCAGGGTTTTGACTTAAGCAATTTTTTGGCTTGTATGCCATTCATTGATGTTGAATACACAGAAGTAAGAACAACAATGTGCTTATAAATATACTGTTTTAGGATAAGGTAATTACATTCTATTAATATCCATGTAGTCTGTTTTATATTATACATTTACATGTAAATAAATATGGACCAGCATCATAAATATCTCTACTAGAGGAATATCTTGTTTCCTGTTGTTTATCCTTAATTAGCAATGTCATTCCCCTGACATGGCTGATTGAGCCAAGAGAAGCTATCCAACCCCAGAGGAACTAATCCATAAACTAATCTGAATTAATCAGATTCCCTTTTGAGAATTTGAACTAAGATATGCAGAAACTTAATAAGTTGCTAGCTGAGGTAACAGCAGATCATTAGAGTAAAAGTCCATGAACTCCAGCAGCTGAACTCCCTAGAGCTCTGTTGTTTTCCAGGCTTACTGACATTTAATTGTTCTGTTTTTCTTTAAAATTTTAAAATATACATTTTTAAAATAATAAATCCTTTTATCTTTGGCTGAGTAGATTTTTATTGCCTGCAAACAATTTTTCCTGCCTAAACTATGTTGAAGACCATTAATGTCTTTTGAAAATCAAAGAACAAGTCTTAAATTCCACCCCAGTATCATGGGATGAGTTGTATCTACCAGAATTTAAAAGCAGAAAAGTGATGTAGATTAAAAAGCTATACTTGATCTATCTGATTTCTTTTTTGTGGGTCTTTTGTTTATGGCTTCATGTATATCCTAGTATTTTCATTAACAACCCACATACACACACACACCCCTTGGTTTTCACATCATATTACAAAATCCTGAAGGGCTAGAGTAGAAGTCCTTTTGTAGTCCCAGTGCACCTAGCATAAGCACTTAATTAATACTTGTTGGCTTTTTAACATTTTTATTTTTTCGTGTCACGTTCCTAGAGAGGAATGCGGACTATTAAACCTAGAAGAAAACCAAATCTTACCTTAGAACATAAAGCAAGCACTATTATTATAATCAGATATCACTCAAGAAGGTATGTGATTGAATTATGACCATGGTATTTGAAATTATTAAGGGAGTCATTGAAGAGGTCAAGAATATCTATGTTTTAGTCTGCTGTTTCCTCAGGGGTTATACAAAAATTAAGGGGTTTTTTCTCTACCAAGTATGATGTTTCTGTCACTTGTACTGTACAGAAACTTAGTTTTAGGGAATGCCCTAGAAAAGCCAGTAAATTACTGTGCACACTATGTCTTTATAACTTAGTATCGAATTAAGATAATAAAACCTAGAAATTCATGGTTTAGAAAATCATACAAGTATTGATCCAAAATTCCTTTTCTCTACAAAGCATATTTATTACTTTATTTAGAAAATATTTATCAAAACAGTCTAGCTACCAGGCACTGTGCTAGGAAGGGGTCCACTGTGGGAAATAAAATGCAAAACCTGACTTCAAAGAGTTTACAATCCACTGTAAATTTATGCATACATTTATAATAAATTTAAAATTAAAAAATACAAAAAATCTGTTGTGTAGAGTTTAGAAATATTTTTAATTACTTATGCCAATTGATGGATTTCATTTCTTCTGGAAATTTTATAATGAAGTATGGTGTCCCAGAACAAGTAAGTCCCCACTCCCCACTAAAATAAATGTGTTTTCTTGTTTTGTGTACTTATGCTAACAATTAAGAAGCCATTTGACTTAAACATAATATTTGAAAACATAAGTATTCTGTAGAAGGTTTAAATCCATGGATAACTAATTTTGTGATTTAGCATTTGATTACTTTCTCAGTAGTGAAACTCACTTCACCAAGGGAAAAGTGCAGGAGAGGATGCATGAAAAGTGCTTTAGGAGCATGTAAGACTGGATAAGACAGTTTTCAATGTGCTACCTCACCAAGTAATTTTGCCCAGTGAAAGAGCAAAAAAGAGAGCTTGGCTGATTAAACAACTGACTCATTAGATGAACAGAAAAGAGTTACCCTAGCAAATCATATTTGGAATGCAAGTATTACCCGAAACAAAAGTAACCAGTAAATGTTGCTAAGTTCTAATAGAGTGTCTAGTATCAAAATTTCTCTAAACATATTTTTCCCAGTTTTGCATTCTTTGAGATCACACTCATCACTATGTTTAAGTTAGTTTTCAGTTTATATCAAAATATTAAAATGTACGTACTAAATCCATCACAACCACTGTCCTCCCCAACATTCACGGTATCAAGTGCTTTGAGATGCTTTTAAAATCTCTGAATATTAGGTCGGCTCTCTGGAAGTTTACTTCTGGGACAGATTAATGTGTAGCCTCTTTTTTCCATCTGAACCATCTTCCAAAACAGCAGTTCCCACCTTTCTGACACCAGGGACCGGTTTTGTGGAAGACAATTTTTCCACAAATGGGGCGGGATTGGGAGGATGGTTTTGGTATGAAATTGCTCCACCTCAGATGATCAGGTGTTAGTTACAGTCTCATAAGGAGCATACAATCTAGATCCCTCGCATGTGCAGTTCACAATAGGGCTCACACTCCTTTAAGAATCTAAAGCCTCGCTGATCTGACAGGAGGCAGAGCTCAGGCGGTAATGTGAGTGACGGACAGTGGCTGTAAATAACGATGAAGCTTTGCTAGGTCACCTGCCGCTCTCCTGCCGTGCGGCCCAGTTCCTAACAAACCATGGACTGGTACCAGTCTGCGGACCACGGTTTGAGGGCCCCTGCTCCAGAGGATATATCGACACTATGACTTACACTTTCAGCCCTGCCTAAGTCTTTCAATCTTAGCTGTTTCTTTCATGCAAAATATTCCTTCCATATGAAGCACGTTTTCCTTAATTAGTTGAATCATCTAAATTACACCTGTTAATCTGATCCACTTCCCCTAGCTTTATAAAGGAATAGCAGCACCTCATTTACTTTCATCAGTTTCACATAAAAAGAGTCCCCAATTTTAAATAGGTCTGGTTGTTCATAGACAATGAATCTGTGCTCAGAAAGTGTCTTTTTACAATGCCAGATATGAAAGAGATTTTCCTGCCTGCTTTTTCATTCAATAAAACGATTTTATAAGACAACTAGAAACATGTCGTTCAGAACATATCCTAGAGTTAAAAATGACAAATTTGAAAACCCTAGCTAAATGTCATCCATCCAAAGTGTTTTACATATTTTTTAGTTCACTTTAGTTACATATTTTTTAGTGCACTACGCTGGCCAAAAGGATAAATTATTTCTAAAGAAACAAAGATAATTGTGAATCTGTATTCAAAAAGTATCAATATTCTAAGAAGTTTCTTACCTCTGAGTGAAACCCAAAACATGAAAACAACAATATATGAAATAGCTTATTTTATTACCATTTTTTGTCCTTTTTACTGAATACCAGGAATTGCCATAATTTCACACCAGAAGAACTAACATCATAAAATCATCCTGAAGGCAGAAACACAATGTATTCCCAGGATCATTGCTCTTTTTTCTAATCTTGCTCACATGAGCTAGCATGCTTGGGTTTGCCTTTTCTCCTTCACGAGAAACAGAAAATTGTGTTTTTCCATGTCTCCAAATAATTTTCAGTGTTTATAATAACTTATGGAAGTGCTGTATCATTCTTTTCCAAATTCTGAATTCATAAAGAAGGATCATACTCCAATTAATTACCCCACATATAGAATATAAATATACTCTGACTGTCAGTTTAGTTTGTAATTTGGTGGCTTAAAAATGCCTGCCATTTAGTCTTAGGCTTATTCTGAATTCATAAAGAAGGATCATACTCCAATTAATTACCCCACATACAGAATATAAATATACTCTCTGACTGCCAGTTTAGTTTGTAATTTGGTGGCTTAAAAATGCCTGCCATTTAGTCTTAGGCTTAAAACCAAGATAGAAAAAAACAAAGACTATATTTTCAGTCTGTCTTATACTCTTACTGGCTTTTCTGTTCTCATTTTATAGTGGACACTTCTACGTTGATTAGTTGAATCATCTAAACTACAGTGGCTAACCTGACAACCCTTATGAATGATCAACTTTCAATGACTTATTTTGCTTATTTAATATACTATGCACACTGATTCCTGCTGTTTGTCTCTTTATCCTAATCCAGTGTCAGTTTTTATTTTCCTCTAACGTTCACATCGTCTTGTTGTATCAGGTCACAATGATAAACGTGTGCAATTCATCCCAAGTACAGAGACCATGTTGGTGTAGTTTTTCAAACACTATACTGGGGATCATAAATGAATTTGGTAATTAATTAAATCACTTTTGCTTCTTGGTTATTTCCTAAGGTATAGCATAGGAAAGGTAGGTAAGACCAAATTACAAAACTTGTGAGCTTTAGGACAAATTTTATCCATAGAATTAAATGTGTGTTCCACATATTTTTTCTTGATGCTTATTTTCATTCCTTAAAATAGCAAACTTTTTCTTCAAGTCATCATAGAACCCAATCTGCTCTATTCTCTTATTTCAAGTTCAGTTCACATATTAATAGCCTTCCTGGCCCCTGTAGGCATCTGTTTCCAACTCTCTGAGCTAGAAGAGGTCTAAGGTTCCACAGAGTCACAGGAAGGTAATAAATTTAGGGATTTCTATTTTACAGTATGTTCAATTCCATCACTGATTTGTTATTAAACATTAAATTATGAAACTGAGATATTAGGACATTAAATGTGGACAAACAATAAAAGTCCCATTAGCCTACAGGGGAAGCAATGAATGATCTCATTTAATTTGTGGCAAGTTGAGTAGCAGAAACTCCGCAAATGAAATTAAGTGCTATGCTTCATTGAATGAGCTTAGAGCTCTCTAAGGGGAGATGTGAGTTCCAGTATACAGCAAATAACAGACAGTGCTTTTAATTTAGCTGTAATTTTGAAATGGTTAGCTGGCAAAAGATGTTGAGAAGAAGGATGTAAATGATCTAACCCTGCAGGAAGCCAAGAAGTGTCCATGTCAATGAAGCTCTCAAGGATCAAACTGAAATAAAAATATGCTACATTTTTATTTTTATTTTCCACTAACTGAGTAATTTCCAATTTCTGTCTACCCACCCATATCTCTTCCAGAAACTGGATTTCTATTTTGTGCAATTTTTAATCAGACCTTTCCTCTCAACAGGTTCAATGATCACTTTTAAAAACTATTTTCATTATTATTTGACATTTTCTGCTCTAACATCACTTTGACACATTTCTGTGTTAAATTTCTGTGAATCAGAAAATTGGGGACAGACTGAATTGTAATCCACTTTCACTCAACTTGCTTTCAAAATCTGTCTGAAAATGTTTGCAAGTAAAGGAAAGGCTGTAATGCAAGGATTACAAATGGGGCAAAGAAAATGTGGCTGATGGCTCTCCAAGTGAAATCAACACTAACCTGCATCCTTGCTTCAGCATAATCTCCCTCTGCCTGCAGCAACCATGATAGAGCTTGCATTTAACAATTCTTTTTTATACAGGCCTTTTCTAGAAAAGTCATTTTCAATATTTTTCAAATATTTTCTAAATCTCATAAAGACATGGTATTTAATGAGGATAATATATAATAATATAATAAATATAATAA